>NW_027596519.1:0-253378 GCF_964194155.1 Cetorhinus maximus
GAGGGGACTGGAAGCGATTCACAAGGGTGATGGGGCGGGGAGAGGTCCACGAGGGTGAGGGGAGATGGAGACGTCCCCGAGGAAAAGGGGATGGGGACTTGCCCTCAGGGGAGCGGGGACGGGGATAGGACCCCGTGGGGTAGTGGATGTGGAAATTACCCCGAGGGGGAGGGAAAAGGGAGAGGGGACAGGGAGAGTTTCCAGCGGAAGAGGGGACAGGGAGATCTCCCCGATCGAGAGGGGACAGGGAGAGATCCGTGATGTAATGGAGCCAGGGAGATGCTCTCGAGGGAGAGGGGAAAGGGAGATGTCCCCGAAGGAGAGGGGACAGGGAGAGGTCCCTGAGGTAGTGGGGCCGGGTAGAGGCCCGCGAGGGAGAGGGGACAGGGTTAGATCCCCGAGGGAGAGGTGAGAGGGAGAGGTCCCCTAGGGAGAGTTGAGAGGCAGAATTCCCCGAGGGAGAGGTGACAGGGTGAAGTCCCCAAGGGAGAGGTGAGAGGGTGAATTCCCCGAGGGAAAGGTGACAGGGTGAGGTCCAAGGGGGAGAGGTGAGAGGGAGAGGTCCCCGAGGGAGACGGGCCAGGGAGTAGTCTCTGTGCAAGAGGGATCGGGGAGAGATTCCCTGGGAGAGGAGATGGGGAAAGGTCCCCTAGGGAGAGGGGATGGGGAGAGCTCCCCCCGCGGCAGGAGACAGTGAGAGGGGACGGGGAGAGAGGACGGGGAGATGGGACGGACAGGGGGGACTGGGAGTGGGGACGGGGAGAGGGGACGGGGAGGGGGGACGGTGAGTGTGGACAGAGAGAGGGGACGGGGAGCGGGGACGGGCAGAGCGGACGGGGAGAGGGGATGGGGAGAGGGGACAGGGAGAGGGGACGGTGCGAGGGGTCGTGGACAGGGTACTTGGAGAGAGGACTGGGAGAGGGACGGGGAGAGGGGACTGGGAGAGGGGATGGGTAGAGGGGACTGGGAGAGGGGTCGGGGAGAGGGACCGGGGACAGGGAACTGGGAGAGGGGACAGGGAGAGGGGACAGGGAGTGGGGACTGTGAGAGGGGACAGGGAGAGTGGACTGGGTGAGGGGACAGGGAGTGGGGACAGGGAGTGATTCCAGATGGAGAGGGGACAGGGAGAGGTGACTGGGAGAGGGGACAGGTCGAGGTGACTGGGAGAGGGGACAGGGAGAGGTGACTGGGAGAGGGGACAGGGAGTGATTCCAGATGGAGAGGGGACAGGGAGAGGTGACTGGGAGAGGGGACAGGGAGAGGTGACTGGGAGAGGGGACAGGCAGAGGAGACGGGAATGGTTCCCGATGGAGAGGGGACAGGGAGGGTTCCCCTGAGGGGCTGGGACGTGGCTGGGTCCCGATTGAGAAGGAACGGGGTGGCGTTCCCGAGGGAGAGTGGAAGCGGAAAGGTCATCTAGGGAAAAAGGACATGGAACGGGAAGAGGTCTCCGAAGGAGAGGGGAAGGTGAGATTTAACCTGGGGGAGCAGACAAATAGAGGTCCTGGAAAGAGAGGAACAGTGGAAGGGGACGGTAAGAGGGGACAGGGATGGGGCCTCGAGGGAGAAGGAACGGGAAGAGGTCACACAGGTGCACAGAACGTGGACAGGTCCCCGAGCGAGAAGGGACGGAGAGGTCCCCGAGGAAGCAGGTTGAGGGAGAGGTGACCGAGGGAGTAGGGAAACGGAGAAGTCCGCGAGGGAGCGGGGACAGGAGGAGGTCAGCGAGGGATAGGGGAAACCCAAAGGTCCCACTAGGGTTAGGGAGGGAGAGAGGTTCCCGAATGAGAACGAACGGTGTATGTTCCCCGAGGTAGAGTGGATTGGGAGATGTCCCCGAGGGAGAGGGGACAGTGACAGGAAAATGAGAAAGGGGATAGGGAGAGGATCCCGATGGGATAGGCGACTGGGACAGTTCACCCCACAGTTCGGGCAACGGAGAGTTCCCCGATGGAGAGACCCAAAAGGATAGGGAGAGGCCCCGAATGAGAAGGAATGGGTTGCGATCCCCGAGGGAGAAGGAACTGGGAGAGCTCCCCCCATGTGAGGGGACAGGGAGAAGTCCTTGAGGGACAATAAAAAGTGACAGGGGATGGGCAGAAGTCCCCAAAGGAGAGAGGATCGGAGAGGTCCCCGAGGGAGATGGGAGAATGAGGTCGCCTAGGGAGAGGGGACAGATAGAGATCCCCTGGGGAGAGCGGGCGGGGAGAGGCTCCCGACGGTCTGGGGATGGGGAGAGTTCCTGGAAAGATAGTGGTCGAGGAGAGGTACATGATGGAGAGGGGACGGGGTGATGTACACAAGGCAGAGGGGACTGGGAAATGTCCCCGATGTAGAGGGGAGAGGGTGACGTCCCCACGGGAAAGGGGACGGGAACAGGGCCTCGAGGGAGAGGGGACAGGGTGAGGTCCCCGAGGAAGTGGGGACAGGGAGGAGTCCCTTTGCAAGAGGTATCGGGGAGAGATTCCCTGGGGGAGGGGATGGGGAGAGGCCCCGGGAGAAGGGACAGGGAGAGGCCCCCGAGAGAGAAGGAATTGGGAGATGTCCCTGAGTCAGAGGGGGTGGGGGCGAGGTCCTCGAGGGACAGGGTCAGATTCACGAAGGTGAGGCTAATTGGAGAGGCCCACGGTGCAGAGTGGACGCGGAGGTCCCTGATGAGAAGAAGTGGGGAGAGGTCCTCTAGGGTGAGGGGATGGGGCGAGAACCCCCGCGGCAGGGGACGGGGAGAGGGGACAGGGTGAGGGGACAGGGAGTGGTTCCCGGTGGAGAGGGGACTGAGAGAGTTCCCAGAAGGGGTTTGGACTTGGAGGGGTCCCAATTGAGAAGGAATGGGTTTAGGTCCCCGAGGGAGAGTGGAAGTGGAAAGGTCATCGAGGGTCAGCGAAAAAGGTCATGGAATGCGAAGAGGGCGCCGAAGGAGAGGGGCCGTTGAGATTTACCCTGCATGAGGGGAAAAATAGAGGTACTGGAGTGAGAGGGGGTGGCGGAAGGGGACGGTAAGAGGGGACAGGAATAGGGCCTCGAGGGAGAAGGAACAGGAACAGGTCCCCCCCGGTGCAGAGGACGTGGACAGGTCCCCGAGCGAGAGGGTGCATAATGTTCCCCGAGGCAGCAGGGACAGGGAGAGGCTCCCGAATGAGAATGAACGGTAATGTTCCCCAAGGTAGAGGGGACTGGGAGATGTCCCCGAGGGACTGTGGACGGAGAGAGGTTACTGAGAGAGAGGGGATGGTATGGTGTCCAAAAGGGTGAGGGACGGGGAGATGCCCCCCCGGGGAGCGGGGACGCGGAGTGTTTCCCGAGGAAGAGACCCGAGTGGCTAGGCAACAGGAAGATGCCCCCAGGGGAGAGTGGGCATGGAGAGTTTCATGAGGGACAGGGGCCGGGGGGAGTGCCCCAAGGGAGAGGGGACGGAGAGAGTTTCCCGAGGGTGTGGGGATGGGGAGAGTTTCCTGACGAACAGGGGACGGCGAGAGGTTCCCGAGGGAGAGTGTACAGGAAGAGATCCTCGAGGGGGAGGGGACGAGGTAAATTCCACCCAGTGGAGGGGAAGGGGGACAGGTCCCCGAGGGAGACGGTACGGCGAGAGGTCACAGAAGTAGAGGGGAAAAAGAAATTTCCCCGTGGGAGAGGGGACAGGGAGAGGTCAAAGAGGGAGACGGGACGGCGAGAGGTCCCCGAGGGAGAGGGGACGGAGCGGTGTCCCCAATGGAGAGAGGGTGTGAAAGGACACCGAGGGAGATGGGACTGGGAGAGGACACCGAGGGAGAGGGGACTGGGAGAGGACACCGAGGGAGAGGGGACTGGGAGAGGACACCGAGGGAGAGGGGACTGGGAGAGGACACCGAGGGAGAGGGGACTGGGAGAGGACACCGTGGGATAGGGGACTGGGAGAGGACACTGAGGGAGATGGGACTGGGAGAGGACACCGAGGGAGAGGGGACTGGGAGAGGACACCGAGGGAGAGGGGACTGGGAGAGGACACCGAGGGAGAGGGGACTGGGAGAGGACACTGAGGGAGAGGTGACTGGGCGAGGACACCGAGGGAGAGGGGACTGGGAGAGGACACCGAGGGAGATGGGACTGCGAGAGGACACCGAGGGAGAGGGGACTGGGAGAGGACACCGAGGGAGAGGGGACTGGGAGAAGACAGCGAGGGAGAGGGGACTGGGAGAGGACACCGAGGGAGATGGGACTGGCAGAGGACACCGTGGGATAGGGGACTAGGAGAGGACACCGAGGGAGAGGGGACTGGGAGAGGATACTGAGGGAGAGGGGACTGGTAGAGGATACCGAGGGAGAGGGGACTGGGAGAGGACACCGAGGGAGAGGGCAAGGGGAAGAGGACACCGAGGGAGATGGGACTGGGAGAGGACACTGAGGGAGAGGGGACTGGGAGAGGACACCGTGAGAGAGGGGACTGGGAGAGGACACCGAAGGAGAGGGGTTTTGGAGAGGACACCGAGGGAGAGGGGACTGGGAGAGGACACCGAGGGAGAGGGGACTGGGAGAGGACACCGAGGGTGATGGGATTGGGAGAGGACACCGAGGGTGATGGGATTGGGAGAGGACACCGAGGGAGAGTGGACTGAGAGAGGACACCGAGGGAGAGGGCAAGGGGAGAGGGCACCGAGGGAGATGGGACTGGGAGAGGTACCTCGATCATAACAAAATACACATTCACGTTGTACTTGTTTTTATACCAATGACTTTTAATCAGTGTCTCCTTTTTTCCAGTGTAAACAATTTCTCCTTTTCTGCTCTATTCAAACCCTTCATACATTTGAACACCTCTGCTAAACCTTCCACTCCCATTCTCTGCCCGAGGGAGAACAATCCATGTTTCTCCCCATGTTGTTACCGCCCCCCCCAACACCGCCCACACCCGCCCTCCGCCCCCACCCCGCGCCATTCCAAAGTGTGGAGACATTCTGGTGAATCCCCTCTCTTCCCTGTTCAAAGTCTTGACACCGTTATTAAAGTGTGGTGCCAGGAATCGATACATGACTTGAGATGAGACCTCGTCCCAAGCTACTAAAAATGATATCCGAGTTGTGCGAATCATTGGCTGGCCCAGATTATATTGCCCACCCCTAGTTATACTTGAGAAGCTGATGGTGAGCCGCCTTCTCGAACAGCTGCAGTCCATGTGGAGTAGTTACACCGAAAGCGCTATTAGGGTGGGAGCTCCAGGATTTTGACCCAGCGACAGTGAAGGAACAGCGTTACAATTCCAAGTCAGGATGGTGAATGACCTGGAGTGAAACGTCCAGGTGGTGGAGTTCCAATGTGTCTGCTGCCCTTGACCTCCTCGGTGTTAGAGGCTTTGCATTTGGAATGTGCTGCCTAAGGAGGCTTGTTGTGTTTCCACATTGCATCTTGTAGATGGTATACGCTGCTGCTACTATTCGTCGGTGGTGGAAGGAGTGAATGTTTAAAGTGTTGGATGAGGTGTCAATCAAGCGGGGCTGCTTTGTCCCGGATGGTCTTGAGTTTATTTTGATGTTGGAGCTGCACTAATCCAGGTAAGTGGAGATTATTCCATCACACTCCTGAATTGTGCCTTGTAGATATGGATAGATGCCTTGTGGACAGGCATTGGGGAGTTAGATGGGGAGTTATTCCCTTAGTTTATATTGGAGGATTGAACGATGGTAATGCCTCTGGGTGCCACGGACAGAAGGATAGATTTTCTCTTGTTGTTGATGGGCATTGTCTGGCGATTGTGTAGTGCGAATGTTACTGTCCACATATGGGAAGGCTGTGGGATAGTGCTAAAGTCAGTAAACGAGTGACCCGGTGAGTCAGGCTCATGTCCTGGGGACACAGGCTCAAGTCCAACTACTGCAGCTGTTAAATTAAATGCACTGAGTAAATCTGGAATATAAAGCTAGTCTCAGTAAGTGGGCAACAGTGAACCCATCGAACATTGTCTGAACAACTCATGTGTTTATCTTTTGGGAAGGAAATCTGCTGTCCTTCCCTGGACTGCCCGACATGTGACTCCAGACCCACAGCAATGTTCTCAAGTCTGAAATGTCAGAGCAATCCGCTCAGTTCTATCAAACCGATATCTAAAAAAGGAAAATTAATTTGCTTTTGTTCTGTCTGTCCCCATTGATCTCACTGATGATCTCTGTCTCTCTACACTTGCTGTGTCTAGACACACACTTTCCTCTCTTTGTCTACTTTAATCAGGAAGTTTCCCTGAACATTACCTTTTAAATCGGTACCATCCTTCCTGAAGATTGTCATCACACTCCCACTGGCTGGAACACTCACTCCGTTCACAATCGATGCTTCTCCAGGCCTGGTCCAGGACGGTGTGATCTACACACGGGTCAGTGAGTCCCGAGACTCCGACTGAGAGACAAAATATGTTTCACGTTAATATAAAATAGAGCTGAAGTTACACAGCGAATTCACTGGAACCCCCAAAGCCGCAGGAACCTCACTTTCTCTGCCTCCCACCCCCACCCTACCTCACCGCCCCACCCCCCCATCGCCACCCCCCCCCCCCCCAATCCTCCTCCTCCCCCCCCCGCCCCCCCCCCCCCCCCCCCTCCCCACCGCCCCCCCCCCCGCCCCCCACCCACTCACACCTCTTGAAAATGCCGCAAATTAAATCTGGAATCTTTCCTCCTTCTCTGAACCAGGTTCCCATCTGTCTCCCAGCTCAACCTCCCCCTCTAACTCAATGCTCACAGAGTGTGTTCCCTATCATCGATTTAACATTCACGCACAACTAACAGAAAACAACAACATCAGCATCACCTCAAACTATCAGGAACGCTGGAGTTAGAGAGCGGGGCCGAGGGAAGACAGAACGTGGCCGGGGGGATAGAGAGCGGGGCCGTGGGGTTAGAGAGCGGGGCCGGGGGGATAGAGAGCGGGTCCGGGGGGATAGAGAGCGGGGCCCGGGGGATAGAGAGAGGGGCCGGGGGGTTAGAGAGCAGGGCCGGGGGGATAGAGAGAGGGGCCGGGGGGATAGAGAGCGGGGTCGGGGGGTTAGAGAGCGGGGCCGGAGGGATAGAGAGCGGGGCCGGGGGGATAGAGAGCGGGTCCGGGCGGATAGAGAGCGGGGCCGGGGGGATAGAGAGCGGTGCCGGGGGGATAGAGAGCGGGGCCGGGGGGATAGAGAGTGGGGCCGGGGGGGATAGAGAGCGGGGCCGGGGGGAGAGAGAGCGGGGCCGGGTGGAGAGAGAGCGGGGCCGAGGGGATAGAGAGCGGGGCCGGGGGTATAGAGAGCGGGGCCGGGGGGATAGAGAGCGGTGCCGGGGGTATAGAGAGTGGGGCCGGGGTGATAGTGAACGGTGCCGGGGGTATGGAGCGCGGTGCCGGGGGGATAGAGAGCGGGGCCGGGGGGATAGAGAGCGGGACCGGGCGGTTAGATAGCGTATCTGGCGTGTTAGAAAGAGGGGCTGGGTGGATAGAGAGCCGGGCCAGTGGGGTGCGGTTAAAGAGCGGGGCCGGAGGGCTAGAGATGTTGTATTTATGAATATGAGCAATTGAATATGAGAGAGTGGGCTTCTGAGTGAGAGAGAGCGAGAGAATGTTAATGTGAAAGGAAGGAGCATGTGAATGTGAGATAGATGGCTGATCTGAATGCCTGAGAGAGAGAGGGAAACAGAGTGAGAGAGAGAGATGCTGTGAACTTGAGTGACGGAGAGGGAGACTGAGTGAGACAGACATTGAATATCAGTTAGAGAGAGAGAGAGGGGGAGTGTGAATGTAAGAGGGAGAGAGGGAATCTGTGAAAGGAAGAGAGACAGTGAATACGTGTCTAAATGTGTGTGAGTGAGAGGGAGACTCTGAATGGGAGAGAGAGTGAGATGGATGCTGAGTAAGTGAGAGAGAATTAATGAGAGAGGGAGACGGTGAATGTGGGAGGGAGGAAGTCCGTGAGATGGAGAGAGAGTGCTAAAATCTGAATGCCAGTGTGATGGAAAGAGAATGTCAGAGAGAGAGGGAGACTGGATTTGAGGTAGAGAGGGAGAACGCGAATGTGAGAGAGAGAGACTGTGAGCGAATGAAAGTGTGATCATATGTGAGAGAGGATACCGTGAGTCCGTAGGAGAGAGACGGATAATGAAACGGCAAGAGAGAGAGGGTGAATATGAACGTGAGATAGAGGGAGTCGGTAATTGTGAGAGACAGTTGGGAATGGAAAGTGAGGGAGAATGTGACTGAGAGAGATTGAGACAGAGGGTGAGGAAGAGAGTGAGTCAGAGAGAGAGAAAGTGAATGTGAGGGAAGTAAAGAGGCTTTGAATGGGAGAAGGAGAGGGAGAATGAGTGTCAGAGAGAGCAGGAGACTGTGAGTGCGATCGGAATAATTTGAATGTGAGAGAGAAGGAGGCTGTGAAATTGAGAGCGAGATGAAGGCTGTGAATGTGAGAGAGAGAGGGAGTCTGTGAATGTGAGAGACAAAGGGGGAGTCTGTGAAAGTAATGGAGAAAGAGAGGGAGGCTGAGTTTGCGAGAGATGGAAACTCAATGTGAGGGAGGAGACTGTGCGAAAGAGAGAGGGAGACTTTGAATGTGAGTGAGGGAGAGGGAAATTGTGAATGTGTGAGCGAGAGAAGGAGACTGAGTGAGCGATAGATGTAAACTCAATGTGAGAGAGAGGGAAACTGAGCGAGATGGAGAGGGAGACTGTGAGTCAGAGAGAGAGAGAGATTGAGTGATACAGGGAGTGGGCCTGTGAGTGAGTGAGAGATGGAGAACGTTAATGTGAGAGGAGAAAGCATGTGAATGTGAGATAGTTAGCGGCTGTGAATGTGAGAGAGAGAGAGAAGAAAACTGAGTGAGAGAGAGAGAGAGAGAGAATTAGGGAAAGAGAGGGAGACTGGGTGAGGGAGAAAGAGAATGTGAATGAGAGAGACAGAGGGAGACTCTGAATGTGAGAGGATGAGAGGGGAAGATTCAGAATGTGGGGGAGATGGAGAGGGCGATTGAGTGAGAGAAGGAGAATGACAGAGTGGGAGACAGAATGTGAGGGAGAGTGAGACTGTGAGTGAGACAGAGAGAGGGAGACGGTGAATGTGGGAGAGAGGATGAACCTGTGAATGTGTGAGAGAGAGAGGGAGCTACAATTTATGTGTGTGAGGGAAAGGGAGATTGCGAATGTGAGGTGAATAGAGGTAAACTGAGTGAGGGAGAGAGGGAGATGGAGTGAGTGAGAGGGAGAGAGATTGAGAATGTGAGGTGAATAGAGAGAGATTGTGAATGTGTGAGAGGGAGAGGGAGTCTGTGAATGTGTGAGAGCGAGAAGGAGACTGTGAGGAAGAATGAAGGAGATGTGTGGAAGAGAGAAGGAGGCTGAGGGAGAGAGTGGGAGCCTGAGAATTTGAGAGAGGGAGAATGTGAATGTGGGTGAGAGAGGGAGGCTGTGAATAAGACAGTAAGCGGGTGTCTGTTGATGTGAGACAGAGCGGGAGGCTCTGAATGCGAGAAAAAAAGGAGACTGAATATGAGAGAGAGAAGGAGACTGTGATAGAGAGAGGGAGCATTTGAATGTGTCAGAGAGAGTAAAACTGTGAATGTGAGAGAGAGACGGAGACTGTGAGTGAGTGAGAGAGAGGGAGATTTTGATCGTGAAAAAGATTTAGGTAGACTGTGAATGGAAGGGAGAATGAGACTGAGTGAAAGAGAGGGAGAATGTGAATGTGAGAGAGAGAGGGCAACTATCAATGCGGCAGATAGTGGGAGGCTGTGAATGTGTGAGAGGCAGTGGGAGACTGTGGGTGAGGGAGGGAGAGAGCCTGAGAAAGTGAGAGTTAAATTCAGTGAATGTGAGAGTGAGAGGGAGACTGAATGCGAGAGAGAAGGAGAGACTGAGTGTGAGTGAGCAGGACGGAGATTGTGAGTGAGAGTGATGGAGCATGTGAATGTGAGAGAGGGAGACTGTGAGTGAGAGAGAGGCTGAGTGAGAGAGATAGGGATAATGAGTGAGTGAGAGAGCTAGAGAATGTTAACGTGAGAGAGAGAGGAAGCATGTGAATGTGACAGAGATGGAGACCGATTGAGTGAGAAAGGGAGACTATTAACGTGAGTGAGAGAGAGGGGGGGGGGGGCAGTCTGAATGTGGGGGAAGGAGGGTGACTCTGAATGTGAGGGATTGAGAGAGACATTGAATGTGACAGAGAGAGTCTCTCAATGTCAGAGAGAGGTAGAGGATGACTGCGTGGGATTGAGAGAATGGGTAAGAGAGGGAGACGTAGTATGTGAGAGGGAGGGAGGCTGCGAGTGTGTATGAGAGAGAGCTAGATTGTGAATGTGAGTGAGATAGATGGAGAATGTCACAGAGAGAGGGAGACTTTGAATATGAGCGCGAGAGACTGTGAGTGCATGACAGAGGGAGACTTTGAGAGAGACGAGACTGGCTCGGTGCAAGAGAGAGGGATAATGTGAATGTGAGAGAGAGGGAGAACGTGAGAGCGAGAGAGAGAGGGGGAGTCTGAATGTGAGAGAGAGGGAGAGTATGACTCAGTGGCAGTCAGAGAATGAGTGAGAGAGGGAGACGTTGTATGTGAGAGGGAGGGAGGCTGTGAGTGAGTGAGATAGAGAGGGAGGTAGACTGTGAATGTGTGTGAGACAGGTGGAGAATTTCAGAGAGAGAGGGAGACTGTGAATGTGAGGGAGAGAGGGAGATATTGATTGAGGGAGAGATGGGGAGACTGTGATTCTGAGCTAGAGAGACTGTGAGTGCATGAGAGAGGGAGACTGTGAGAGAGACGAGTCTGAATCAGTGGGGAGAGAGGGTTAATGTGAATGTGAAAGAGAGGGATATTGTGAGTACGAGAGAGAGTGAGACTCTTCTTGTGAGAGAGCGATGGGGACTGGAATTGAAAGCGGTAGACTATGAGTTTGATAGAGAGGGAGAGTGAGTGTGAGAGAGAGATAAAGATAGTGAGTGAGTGAGAGAGATAGAAAATGTGAATCCGAGGGAGGGAGAGAGGCTGAGTGAGATAGAGAGAGGGGGGCACTGAATATGAGAAAGAGAGAGGTAGACACGGAAGGTGAGAGAGAGGGAAAGTGAGACGGAGTGAGAGTGAGAGAATGAGAGAGAGAGAGAGGGAGGGAGCTAGACTGTGAATGTGAGTGAGATAGATGGAGAATATCAGAGAGAGGGGGGGCTATGAATGTGAGGGAGAGAGGCAGAATGTGAATGTGAGGGAGAGGGAGACGGTGATTGTGTGAGAGAGAGAGAGTTGGTGACTGAAAGTGTGAGAGAGGGAGATTGTGAGTGTGAGAGAGAGAGAGTGACACTGTGATTGAGAGAGGTAAACAGTGAGTGAGTGAGAAAATGAAGGTGAATGTGAGGGAGGGAGGTTTTGAATGTCAGAGAGGGAGCCTGATAATCTGAGAGTGAGGGAGACTGAAAGTGAAGAGAGAGAGAGGGAGACAGTGAGTGAGTGAGAGAGACAATGTGAATGTTACGGAGAGAGGGAGACTATGAATGTGTGAACGAGATGGAGCCAGTGTATATGAGAAAGAGGTAGACTGAGCGAGTAAGGGAGGGAGATTGTGAATGTGAGATAGATAGAGGGAGACTGTTAATATGAGAGAGAGATAAGGGGACTGAGTGAGAGGGAGAGAGAGACTTTGAAGGTGAGGGAGAGATGGAGACTCTGAATGGGAGAGAGAGCGAGTGAGGATGTGAATGTGAGAGCGAGAGCGAAACTTTGAATGTGAGAGAGAGAGTTAAGTGTAAGTGAGGCAGAGGGATCTTTGGAGTTAGAGAGGAAGAGGGGGAATGTGAGTGAGAGATAAAGAGAGAGGGTGAGTGAGATAAAGAGAGGAAGGCTGAGAATGAGAGAGAGAGGGAGAATCTGTATGTGAGAGAGAGGGCGACTCTAAACGTGAGAGAGAGAGAGGCAGTGCAAATGTGAAATTCAGAGAGCGAGGGAGATGGTGAATGTCAGAGGAAGGGATGCTGTGAGTGAAAGAGAGAGAGGTAGAACGTGAATGACAGTGAGATAGATAATATTAGAGAAAGAGAGGGTACTGAATGTGAGGGAGAGAGGGTGAATGTGAATGCGACAGAGAGACACTGTGAGCGAATCAAAGAGGGAGACTGTGAGAGTGAAGCTACTGTGAGTCAGTGGGAGAGAGAGGGAGAATGTGAAGGAGAGAGAGCAGGGAATTTGTGAGTGTGAGAGAGAGAGGGAGACGGTGAATGTGAGCGAGATGGGGACCTTGAATGTCAGACAGTGAGACTGTGAGTCAGAGAGAGTGGCAGACTGTGTGTGAGTAAGAGAGAGAGAGAGATAGAGAGAATGTGAATGTCAGAGAGAGAATAGGGCCTGTGAATGTGAGAGAGAGGCATACTGCGAGTGAGGAGAGAGAGATGGACGCAGTGAGTGAGTTAGAGAGAGAGGGAGACAGTGAGTGAATGAACTAGAGTGAGAGGATGTGAATGTGAGATTGAGGGTGAGCCTGTGAATTTGTCAGAGGAAGGGATACTGTGAGTGAGAGACTGAAAGTGAGAGATAGATAGAGAATGTAAATGTGTGAGAGAGAGGGAAGTTGCGTGAGAGAGGAAGACTGTGTGTGCGAGAATGAGAGAGAAAGAGAGAGAGACTACGAGTGAGAGAGAGGGAGAATGTGAGTGAGTGAGTGAGAGAGGGAGAACGTGAATGTGAGAGTGACAGGGAAACTGTGAATGTGAGATAATAGGGAGACTGTGAATGTAAGAGAGGAAGACAGATGGAGACTTTGAATGAGAGAGAGGGAGCATGCGAATGTGAGAGAGAGAGGAAAACTGTTGATGTGAGTGAGAAAGAGGGAGAATGTGAATGAGAGGGAGAGGGAGACATTGAATGTGAGAGAGAGAGCGAGACTGCTAATAAGAGAGAACGATGGTGGCTGTGAATGTGTGTGTGAGAGAGAGAGAGACTGAGTGAGAGAGAGAGATGGAGACAATGAGAGAGGGAAAGGCTGTGTGAGAGAAAGATGGAGACAGTGAATGTGAGACAGAGAGAGCGGGAGATTGGACGTGCCTAAGAGTGATTTAGGGAGACTGTGGATGTGAGAGAGAGTGGAGAATTAGAGAAGGGACATTTTAAATCGGATAGAGAGAGCGGGAGACTGATTGCGAGAGAGGGAGCATGTGAATGTGAGAGAGAGGAAGAGATTGTGAATGTAAGATAGAGGGAGAGGGAGAAAGAGAGAGTGTTAGAAAACGAGTGAGAGAGAGAGACGGTGAATGTGAGGGAAGGAGAATGTTAGTGAAAGAGAGATGGAGACAGTGTGAGGGTTAGATTGTATGAGAGAGAAAGAGACGGGGACAGTTAGAGATAGGAAGGCTGTGAATGTGAGTGAGAAGGAGAGAGATTGTGAATGTGAGAGAGAGAAAGAGACTGAATGTCAGAGAGAGAGAGAGTGGGAACTGCGAATGTGAGAGGGAGATAAAGACTTAGTGAGATAGAGAGGGAGATGGAGACTTTGAGTCCGAGAGACAGAGAGGGAGACTGAATGAGAGAGAAGCCAGTGACGGAGATAAATTGGGAGATTGAGTGAATGAAGGAGACTGAATGCCAGAGATAGAGACTGTAAATGTGAGAGAGAGGGGGTGACTGTGAGTGAGTGACAGCGCAAAAGACACGGTGAGTGAGAGAGAGGGAGAGACTATGAAGGTTTTGGAGAGAGAGGGAGAAACTTAATGTCAGAGAGAGGGAATCTGTGAATGTGAGAGAGAGAGGGAAATTAAATGTGACAGAGAGAGATGGAGACTGAATGTGGGAGAGGGTGACTTTTAATAGAAAGAGGGAAATTGTGAATAGGATAGAGAGAAGTAGACTGAAAGTGCGAGAGAGATGGAGACGGAATTCGAGGGGGTGGGGGATGTGAGTGAAAGAGAGAGAGAGTCCGAGTGAGAGAGCGAGAAAGAAACTGGGTGTGAGTGAGAGGGAGACTGTGAGTGAACTAGAGAGGGGGAGGGTGTGAGTAAGAGAGAGATAGTGAAATGGTGAATGAGAGAGAGGGCGACTGTGGATTTGAGTGAAAGAGGTGAGAGTGTGAAGGAGAAAGAGGGGAGAGTTTGATTGCGATAGAGAGGGGTGAGGGTGTGTGCAGGAGAGAGAGGAAAGAGTTTGAGCGTGACAGGGAGGAGGGTTTGTGAGCGTGGTAGAGACAGTAGAGTGTGAGGGTGTGCGTGAGAGTCACAGAGACAGAGAGAAAGAGAGAGAGGGAAAAAGAGAAAAAGCAAGAAAGCGGGGAAGAGCCTGAATTTCAGGGGAGAGAGGAGAGGCTGTGAATTTGAGGGGCGAAGTGGGGGGGGAGGGGGGGTGCAGATTGTGAGTGAAAAATGGAGAGAGAGTGTGCTTAGGTGTGAGAGAGGAATGCGAGTGAATGTGTCAGTTTGAGAGAAAGCAGGAGAGTCTGTGAGGGTGTGGTCAGAGTTTGAGTGTGAGAAAGATGTGTGATTGTAAGTGGGGGCGGTTAGTGTGAGTATTTGAGAAAAATGTGGGGAGAGTGAGTGTGGGTGTCCGAGAGGTGAGAGTGAGAGAGAGAGGGAGTGTGCATGTGTGAGAAAGTGGTAGAGCGAGTGAGGTGGGAGTCTGTGAATGTGAGTGAGGTGCAGAGTGTGAGTGAGAGAGAAGGGACAGTGTGTTTGTGAGAGAGAGTGAAAGAGAGAGAGAGGGATCGAGAGTGTATGTAAAAGAGCGAGGGGATAGGGTGAAAGTGAGAGAGCGAGAGGAGAGTGTGAGTGTGAAACAGAGGGGAATGAGAATGAGTGAGCAAGGGGTGGGGAGGGAATGTGCACATGAAAGAAAGAAGAGAGTGTGAGTGAAGGAGAGAGAAGTGGGAGAGTCAGAGTGTGTGTGGCAGAGAGAGGGGGAGAGAGTGTGAGAGGGAGGGCGAGACTGTGAGTGAGGTAAAGAGGGGGAGACTGTCAATATGTGTGACAGCGAGAGAGGGGAGAGTCTGAGTATATGACACAGAGAGGGGGCAGTGTGACTGTGTGAGAGTGAGTGAGGGAGAGAGTGTGGGTATGTGAGAGAGAGGGGGGATAGTGTGAATATGTGAGAGAGAGAGAGGGAGAGAGTGTGAATATATGACGTAGAGACTGTGACTGTGCGAATGGGAGGGGGGAGAGTGTGAGCATGTGACATAGAGAGGGTCAGAGTGTGACGGTGTGAGAGTGAGAGACAGTGAGTGAATGTGTGTGTGAGAGAGAGGAGGTGAGTGTGACTGTGTGTGAGGGAGAGAGGGGAGAGCGTGGGAATGTGAAAGGGGGAGAGTTTAAATGTGTGAGAGAAAGGGGGAGAGTGTGACTGTGTGTGAGTCAGGGGGAGAGTGTGATTGAGGGAGAGAGGGGGAGATTGTCATCGGGTGTGACAGCGAGAGAGGGGGAGCGTGTGACTGTGTCTGTGGAAGAAAGAGGGGGAGAGTCTGAGTTTGTGACATAGAGAGGGGGGACTGTGAGTATGTGTGAGAGAGAGAGGGGTAGGGTGTGACTGTGTGATTGAGAGAGAGGGCGAGAGTGTGCATATGTGAGAGAGAGGGGGAGATGACAAGTATGTGAGAGAGGGGAGAGTGTGAATATGTGAGAGAGAGGGAGAGTGTGAAAATGTGGAATAGAGAGTGTGACTGTACGAGAGGGAGATAGGGGGCGGGAAGTGTGAGCATGTGACATAGAGAGGGGGAGAGTGTGACTGTGTGAGAGAAAGAGAGCGGGAGAGAGTTTATGTGAGAGAGAGAGAGAGAGGGGGTGAGTGTGACTGTATGAGAGAGAGAGGGGGAGAGTGTGAGTATGTGAGAGGGGGAGAGTGTGGCTGTCTGAGAGAGAGGGGGAGGGTGTGAGTTTGTGAGAGGGGGAGAGTGTGACCGTGTGAGAGAGAGGGGTAGAGGGTGACTGTGTCTGTGAAAGGGAGAGGGGGACAATCTGATTTTGTGATATAGAGAGGCGGAGAGTGTGAGTTTGTGAGAGACAGGGGGGGTGGGGGAGGGTGTGACTGTGTGAGTGAGAGAGAGAGGGGGAGATGATGAGCATATGACAGAGGGGGAGAGTGCGAATATCTGAGAGGGAGAGGGGAAGAGTGTGAATATGTGACATAGAGAGTGTGACTGTGCGAAAGGGAGGGGGGGAGTGTGAGCATGTGACATAGAGAGGGGGAGAGTGTGACGGTGTGTGAGAGAGAGAGAGAGAGGGAGAGAATGTGACTGTGTGTGTGACAGAGGGGGAGAATGTGAGTGAGGGGGAGAGGGGGAGATTGTCATCAGGTGTGGCAGCGAGAGAGGGGGAGAGTGTGACTGTGTCTGTGAGAGAGAAAGGGGGGAGACTCTGAGTATGTGACATAGAGAGGGGGGCAGTGTGAGTATGTGAGAGAGGGGGAGAGTGTGAGTACGTGAGAGAGAGAGGGGGAGCTGATGAGTATGTGAGAGAGGGGGGGAGAGTGTGACTATGTGAGAGAGAGAGGGGGAGGTTGTGTGTATGTGAGAGGGGGAGAGTGTGACTGTGTGAGAGAGAGGAGGGAGAGTGTGAGTATTGGACAGGGAGACGGGGACATGATGAGTATGTGAGAGAGGCGGGGAGAGTGTGACTGTTTGCGAGAGAGAGAGGGGGAGAGTGTCACTGTGTGAGAGGGATGGACAGGGGGAGAGTGAGAATGTGTGAGAGAGAGAGGGGGAGAGTGTGTGTATGTGAGGGGGAAGAGTGTGACTGTGTGAGAGAGAGGGGGAGAGAGTGACTGTGTGTGACAGAGAGAGGGGGAGAGAGTGTGGGTATGTGAGAAAGAGAGGAGAGAATGTGAATGTGATGGATTTTAAACATTTGAGAGATCGTGGAAAAAATATATCAATTCCAGATTTCGAAGTTAACCATCCGCTGTATTTTACAGAAGAAAATGTCAAACTTCTACTAACTTCATTTGTAAAAGTGTTTGCTTATTTGACTAAAGTAACTCTGACTCTAATCTTTAGATGACGCCTCCTCATTCTCCACATCCAAACTCTCTGAACTAGATTTTGTCCACCTGATGCTTCCCGCAGGATAGCTTGAAAAGTTTGTTCAAGTCAGCTCACACCGCCCCCACCCCCCTCTTAAAAAAGAGGGACAACAATCTTAGGTTGCCTAAAATCTCCTTTTATTTTAATCCTTGGAATTTTGGGTTCGTCCTCGTAAATCTACGCGAACCTCCCTCCGAAATCAATCAATCCTTCCTCTGGTGTGATGCACATTACTGCTCACACACATTCTGTGTGTGGCCTGACCAGGGCTTTATGAATCTCACACATGATGTCTACAAACTTGTCGTCCGTTACGACAGATATATAGGTCAGCATTCAATTAGGCTTTTGGATTATTTTGTGAACCTGTTGAAGACATGCAACAATCTGTACAAAGGATGCTCAGGTCTCTATGGACATCTACTCATTGTGAATTGTCACCGATTAGAAAGATCACTGTTTTATCCTTTTTAATTGCAGACTGTATGTTCTCATATGAGGCAACATTCAAGGCTATTTTGACATACTGTTTTGCATTCTGTGAACAATCAGTCATTTTTAATTTTATATTCCATGTACACTGCTTACAATGGCATCTGCTCTTGTGTCCCAGTCACAGCAATGAAACCACGATCAACAACATTACAAATGATGATTCTCTGCATAATTGTTTTAAATGAACATGTGGCGTTTGATTACATTGTAATTAACTTACTCAGGCAACCGACAATCAGCAGCAGAATCGCCATCTCACCGGGGGATATTCTGGGAAGGAAAACACAGAATTAGCATTGTGGAGAGTTAATAGAAAAGGGAAAGGGAGGGAATTGTAATTAGAGAGTTGGACAGTGGAATAGTGAGAATATCGAGTTATAATGGGTGAACTGTACACTCACTGCGACCCAAACACACAGAGTGAGCTGAATCTGCCTCCCTCACTTTGACCCCCACCGACAGAGGTGAATTCCACTTCTTTAAATTTTCCTAACAAACACCCATAACTTTAGTTCAATCCTTCCCTCTTTCCTTGTTCAACTCCTCAAAAATATAAACTCGATGTATTCCTGACGTTCCTGCTCTATTCTCTGGCTCCTCCTCCAGCCCCGTTGTGTAGGCACCGTGCTAATATTCGAACACCGTTCCATTACTGAGCCCGGTAGGCGGACAGGACATGCAGCACACGCCCCACCGAAGCAAGACCTAGAAAATGACAAATTCCTGACCTTATTATACTGGCCACATCATAGCCGAATGCTTACCAGAGTCTCCAGATAAGGTGTCACAGTGCGCGATGCAGTTGTGGTCCCGTTGATTTGCTGCGTCTTCACTCTCCGGTCCAATCTGCTGTGAGTGGCATCAGTCACCGTGACAATATATCCAACGCCGCCCATCACATGGGTTTCACATCTGACCATTGGCAATGCTGCTTGGCTGATACATTATCATTTGTCAATGAGTTACATTGTGGTAACATTTGTGCAAATTAAAGATTACTAATGAAATAAGCTGCGATAACAAAACAAGGAAACATGTCTCCTGATATTTGGACCAGTTCTTTTTCCCTTACATCATAACCTGCCTCCAGTTGCCCATCAGGAAGAGTGTAGGGGGATTGAAATTGGCACCAGGCCTAAGCATTTAATGGTCAACATTGTACAATGGTCCGGGTAAATTTTTTCATTCCTTTTTGGGATGTGGGCATTGCTTTGCAAGACAGCATTTATTGCCCATCCCTAATTGCCCCTTGAGAAGGTGGTGGTGAGGTGACTTCTTCAATCACTGCTGTGCATGTGGTGTAGGTACACCCACAGTGCTGTTTAGGAGGGAGTTTGAATATTTTGAACCAGCGACAGTGAAGGAACGGCCAATGTATTTCCAAGTCAGGATGGTGCATGGCTTGGAGGGGACCTACCAGGCGGTGGTGTTCCCATCTATCTGCTGCCCTTGTTCTTCAAGATGGTAGCGGCTGTGCATATGGAAGGTGCTGTCTAAGAGCCTTGGCGAGTTGCGGGTTGGTATTTTAATAGTAACAGTTTTAGAGAGACAATGTTCACTGTAAAATCCCTACAACATTTGCAAACTGTCAGGGGCTTTTACTGATCCAGGCTGTTTGTATACAGGGTTGTTTTAAACTCGAAGTCTCAAATCCCAGGGGTGCAATTTGAAGTAACACTCTCTGGATTAGTAACCCTGTGTCGTACGGAATTTCCATCACACTCCCAAACCCTCCCATTGGCCATCACCTGTTCCCCAATACTCTTCATCAATCCCCATTCTCACCAAATGTACGAAATACATCAATGTCTGAATGAGGGGACGGAATGTCCTGTGTCTATCCTTGGTCGCAACACCAAGATGGATAGTAAATTATCCTCATCTTCTGCTGTACCTCGATTCGAGGATGCTGACTCGAGGATGATGGGCACTTCCAGTCGTGGGTCTTCATGTGGATAAAGCGGCCGAATCTCCAGCCGCAGAGCTTCGGAGACTTTTGGCAGGAAGTCCCACCAGGTAGCGGTCTGGAGAGCAGGATTTCCTTCCCTTCCTTCCCTTCTCTGCGTCCGACCTGCCTCATCATTAAGACATGGATACTCAAAGCATGTTGCAGAATGATGGATACGATGTCTCCATTTTGGCCATTTGACAGCGAGCTCCTCCCAGTCATTAACGTCGATGCTGCCACACGTCAGGGCGAGTGTCACAGTGTTCCCCTGGATCGTTGGCCATTGGAGAGTTGAGAAACCAGGACCTGGCGGCGATAGACACGTTTCCACCATCCTGACACTGTGTCCTGACCATCAAACTCCTATGCCAGAGTTTTGTCCGAGCTCTCGTGCAGCTAGCTTCAAGAAGGGCAGCAGCCTTTGTTCGAAAGTCCTCCCAGTGAATCCTGCGGTGTCACTGCTGGTGGAAATATCTCTACCCCGCTTATCAGCATCAGAGTAAAGCTGTGAGGAAGACACAAAGAACTGGAAAGAGATATCGGCAGTTTGAGTCAGCAGGCAATATGGTGGCAGGTCGAGTATAATGTGGAGGAACGTGAGATTATCCACTTTGTCAGGAAGAATAGAAGAGCACTAACTCCCTCGCTCTCGCACTCACTCTCTCTCACACTAACAGGCACGGCCCTGCATTACTCTTCCACTGAACCCAGTCTCCCCACAGGCCCCACTCTCCCACATTCAATACCGCTCTCGCCCCGGCCCTGCGCACTCCCTGCCCTCAATCTCTCCTCCCATCCCCGCTCTCAACGCCCCCCTACATTCCCATACCTCCCCTGAGCCCGACCCTCACCCCACTCTTTCTCCTGGCAGCCCCGCTCCCCACTCTCACATCACATAAACGAATATATGAGAATTCCAGGTTGATGAATTAAATGGAAATTCCATGATGTGAATTGAACCCCTGACCCCAGAACATTCTCCTGAGCCTCGGGATCGGTCGACCAATGACAGCCCCGCTCTGTCACCATCTCTCTCATCCGACAGCAGAGCAGGTTCACGGGGAAGGGAGTTTCGTTGAATTTTAGTGGGATTTAGTGGGCTTGCTACACTTGGACATGTTGTTACTAACATGAGAAGAGAGAAGCCATGCTAAGTTGCAAACCTTTCTCAACAAGCTCACTCCATACTAACTCCTCACTGACGAGCAACTCTATTAGAAGATAGTACCTGAATTACCCTGGACCTGAGGGATAAGTCATCACACATCAAATAGCCGATAAAAGTCAGAATCCTGTATTTTACTATTAATGTTCCTCTGCTAGGATTACATACAAACTTGCGAATTTGGAGCAGGAGTGGGCAACTCGCCCCCTCCAGCCTGATCCCCCGTTTAATAAGATCACGCTTCATCTGATTGTGACCTCAACACTACATTCCCGCCCCTAACACCAGACCCCCACCCCCCCGCACACACACACCGGCCGATATCCTCTCACCCCCTTGTTCACAGACAATCTCTCTCGCTCGTTTATAAAAATATTCAAAGACTCTTCTTCCACCGCCTTTTGAGGAAGAGAGCCCCAAAGACTTACGGCCCCCTGAGAGAAAACATATCTCTTCATCTCTGTCTGAAATGGGCGACCCCTCATTTTTACACCGTGACCCCCCATCGTTAGAGATTCTCCCACAAAGGGGAACATCCCCCCACACACCCTCCCTGTCAAGGCCCGCTCAGAATCTTAAAGTTCTCAGAATCTCAAGTCGATCAAGTCGCCTCTCACTCTTCTAAACTCCATCGGATACAAGCCTTGCCAGTCCGACCCTTCACCATAAGACAACCCGCCCATTCCTGGTTTTAGGTTAGTGAACATTCTCTGAACAGCTTCCGACGCATCTAGCTTCACCCTATGGAAGACGGGAGTCTGGAACATTAAAGAAACTGTGGCCACAGAATATGTGAGAAAGGAACCTACACTCCCGGAAAACACTGCCCTGGGCTTATATTTCTGGGCCAAACGAATGGGATAGTCGTAAGGTAAGAAAAATAGGAAATTAATCTTGAAGCAAGCTATTGCCTTGGGTTGAAGGCAAAATTTGCAATAAGCTGGAACCAATAATGATGAGCCCTGGCAACATGAGTGTCCACTGAGCCATTTGGAACGACATGGCCGAAGGTGGTGTTACAATCCTCTGGGGTGTGAAACGCAGAAACGCCTCCATGTGGTCACGAAACAAAGGGTAACCGCTTCAGACCCTCGGGGTCAGAAAGGAGCAATTCTGTCAGGGTGGACATGGTGGGTGTGGTGCTTAGCCGAAGGTCAGACAGAGGATAATTCCCATCAGCGTGGACCCCAGGGTGGAGATGACATCATCGCCAGAGTTCCTCATGTTAGTGTCCTCGGCCCAACCACCTTCAGCTGCTCCCTCAATGATCTACCTTCCATCATAATGTCAGAAGTGCGGATGTTTGCTGATGCTTGCACAATTTTCAGCACCATTCGTGACTACTCAGTCACTGAAGCAGCTCATGTCGTAATGCAACGAGGCCTAGACAATATCCCGCCTTGAGCTGAAAAGTGGCAAGTTACATTCACGCCACACAAGTGTTCAATGGCATTACCATCAATGAATTCCCCCACTATCTATAATCTGTGGTTTCCCATGGACAAGAAACTGAACTGGACTAGCCAGATAAATACTTTGGCGACAGGGCAGTTCAGGGGTTGGGAATCCTGCTGTGAGTAACACTCCACCTGACTCCCCAAAACCTGCCCAGGAAGTTTAAGGCACAGAGAAACAGTGCAGTGGGAAGAGACTCACTTGGCTGGATGCATTTCAGCTCCCACAACACTCAGGAAGCTCGATTCCGTCCAGGAGAAAACAGCCCCACTTGATCGGCACCCCATCCAAAAATATTCACTCCCTGCAACACCGAAGCAGTGTTTAACATCTAAAATATGCACTGCAGAAAATCACAAAAGCTCATTTGACAGCACCTTCCAAACCCATGGCCTCCACGATCTAGAAGGACAAGGGCAGGATACACATTGGGAATAACACCAACTGGAATTTCCCTTCCAAGCCACTCATCATCCTGACATTGAAATTTCTCGTCTACTCCTTCAATGTCGCTTCGTCAAAATCCTAGAACTTTATCCCTAACAGCACTGTGGCTGCACCTACACCACCTGGACAACAGCGGTTAAAGAAGGATGCTCACCACCATCTTCTCATGGGACAAATAGGCATGGGCAATAAATGCTGTTCCAACCAGCGAATCCTACATCCCCTGAATGAATACAAATAAAAGATGGTGAGTGTGGCACTAGGCCCAGGGGGCAGACAGAGAGAATTTCTGTCAGTGCGGACACTGGGAAGGTTCTGAGTCCTTCGCTGAACAGCTGTCAGAGTGGGGGGAGTGTCGGTGTGGGGTTGGATGGGATGGTGTTGTGGTGGTTGAGTTTGCCATCCTCCTCTTAAAGATTGGGAGTCAATTTGAAAGTGCGAGTCCTGTAGGGTTTTGTTGACACGTATATTTTCCACTTTGTCTCCCCTAATTTTCGATTGGAGAAGTCTCATTTCACTGAACAAATTGCTTGATGATTCTTTGGCTGTACGATAAGTGCTTGATTTTGCTTCTGTTCAGTAAACGTCAGTATTATTCGCTAATTCAGTGTCTGAGACTCTGCCTGATTGTTCGGTCTCTGTCGAACTAAGTCAGTTTGAAGGGTTAATTGAGGTTCTGTTGATTACCCAGTTCACTGCTGAATTAATTCAAGCCTAAGGTTATAAAAACAATCAGGACATTTTAAATGTACAGGGTGACTTTAAAGTCCTTTTGCTCCTATTTCTAATGTTCTTCAATGGCCGGTTCAATGAGCTAACTCCAGGGTGCAGGGTAGATTTTAAGCTCCTGCCACCCACACTATGGGTCTTTGTCAATGCTGAGGTTGTGTGATGGAGACTGACTCTGTGCTGAGCAGATTTGAATGCTGCACACCGTGTATCAGGTACAAGACAAGGTCATCCTATAAATATTTGTGAGTTTACTGTGTTTGACAGCGACCGTTTACAACAGAGGTGGAGATAAGATCTCTCAGAAACCACAAATTGAGGAACACGTACTAACAGGAGCAAGGGGAACAGAGAGCTGATTTAAATATGAGAACAGGTGAAGGTAATACACTCCCTTAGCCTTGTTCCAGTGTTCATGGGGTCTATAGCACATCTGTATTATTACAGCAGTGACCCAGCTTGCACACAGAAACTTAAATATCCTCTCGTAAATAAGGCACATCAATGTATTTATTGAGATTCCCAATTGACACACCAAATGGCTTTCTACTGGCATTTGTGTGATTTTGTGCTTCCTGACATTACTCCTTATTGGCCCAAATCCAATTTTCAGACTATGTCACTCGGAAGCAGAGCACACAGTCATATCAATACATGGGGAACAGATCATTCCTCAATATTGCAATCGTTGCCTCAGTACTGACCTTCTGACATTGCATCACTCCTAATGAACTGACCCTCCGATAATGTTCGTTGGTCCCTTCTTACCGACCCTCCGACAATTCGGTGCACCCGCAGAACTCATGCTCCAACAAAGCGTCCCTCCGTCAGAACTGACCCTCCGAAAATGCGCTGCTCCCTCAGAATGGAGCCTCCGGCAGTGTGGCACTCCTTCTGTCCTGAACTTCCAACAGTGCAGCATTCCCTCATTAATGAACCTCCGACAGTGCGGCACACCAAAAGTACTGACCCTCAAATAGCTCGGCACTCCCTCAATAATGACCCGCCAAAAGTACGGCAGTCCTTCAGTAATGGCCCTCCAACAGTGAGGCTCAACCTTAATACTGAACGTCTAAGTGCGGCACTCCCTCATTAGTGACCCTCCAGCAGTGCGGCACTCTCTCAGTACTCACCCTCCAACTGTGCAGCGTTACCTCCATACTGACACTCCGACAGTGCAGCGTTCCCTCAGCAGTGACCCCCGACAGAGCGAAACTCCCTCAGTACTCATCCTCCGACAGTACGGCACACCCTCATTAATGACCCTCCATCTGTGCGGCATTCCCTCAGTACTGACCGTCCAACAGTATGGCACTCCCTCAGTATTGACCCTCCAACATTGCGGAAAACCCTCAGTTCTGAGAACCCAACAGTGCGGCACAACTCCAGGACTGACCCTCCAACAGTGCAGCTCTCCCTCAGTAATGACCATCCAACATTTCGGCACTCCATCAGTAATGACCATCCGACAGTGTGGTACACCCCCAGTACTGATTCTCCAAGAGTATGACGCTCCCTCAGGAATGACCCTCCAAAAGTGCGGCGTTCCCTCAGTAATGACACTCCAACAGTGCAGCACTCCCTCAGTAATTATAATCCGACATTGTGGCACAGCCCCCAGTACTGACTGTCCAGCAGTACGTCGCTCCCTCAGTAATGATCCTCCAACTGTCCGGCACTTCCTCATTAATTACCCTCCAACATTGCGACACTCCCTCTGTAATGACCTTCCAACAGTGCGGCATTCCCTTAGTAATGACCCTCCGACAGTGTGGCACACCCTCGGTACTGACACTCAGACAGTGCGGTGCTCCCTTTGTAAAGACCCTCCAACATCCAACAGTGCGGCACTCCCTCAGTACTGACCCTCCAACAATGCAGCACACACCCAGTACCTACCCTCCGACAGTGCGACGCTCCATCCGTATGGAGCCTCCGGCAATGCGGTGCTGATATTAAGTCAATCTTAGATATACTAGAGATGGAAGAAGATTAATTAATTATTGGATTTTAATGCATAATCTATTGTTGCAATTGATTTTTAATTCGACCAATAATTTATAAAATATTTTTAGAAATTAATTGATAATTAAATGTTTAATTTATTATTAATATTTAGACTTTTCAATTCATAATTGAAAGTAATAATTAGGCCGACAATTCATAATATTCTGTTGATATTAATTAGAAATCAACTGTACTGTTTCACACTACATGTAGTAATTCATTAATACTTGGACCAATCATACATAATATGCAGATGAATTTCGTTAATAATAAGATGTATTAACGCACAATATATTGTAATCAATTAATAATTTAAGGTAATTATTGAGAATATATTGTTGAAATTGATTAATAACTATACCTATGAACTTACCAATTCGGATCAGGATTAGGCCACTCGGCCCATCGATCCGCCTCCGCCATTCAATGAGATCATGGGTGATCTGATTGTAACATCAACCCCACATTCCCGCCTCCCGCCGATAACCTTTCACCCCCTTGTTAATCCAGACTCTATCTCGCTTGGCCTTAAAAATATTCAAGGACTTTTCTTCCACCACCTTTCGATGACAAGAGGTCCAAAGACCCACGAAGCTCTGAGAGAAAATGCTTCTCCTCATCTTTGAATGAATTGCCAATGCTGAGTTGTTTAAACTGCTTATTCTGATGACATATTAAACACAACCTTATCCGCAGATACGAAATTATTCTGCTGGTGTGAATGAGTTCTCACAAAATAGTGACTCCGTAGATATTGACCACAAAATTATAATCCTCCAATTATCAGAGGGAGTGCCGTATTCTCAGAGGGTCAGTACTGAGGGACTGCAGTACTCTCGGAAAGTCAGTACTGAGGTAGAATCGAACTGTTGTAGGCTGAGTACAGAGGAATCACTGCACTGTCTGAGAGTCAGCACTGAAGGAGTGCCACACTGTCAGAGTGTCAGCATTGCTGGAGTACAGCACTGTTGGAGGGACTTGAATAAGCGGAGGCCGCACTGTCAGAGGGTAAGTGCTGAGGGAGCACCGAGCTGTCTGACGGTCAGTACTGAGGATTTGCCGCACTTTCAGAAAAGCATTACTTATGGAATGCAGCACTGTTGAATCGTCATTAGTGAAGGCGTACAGCACTGTTGGCGGGTCAGTACTGCACTGTGAGAGGGCCAGGAATGAGGTAATTCTATACAATTGGTAGGTAAGTACTGAGGGAGAGCCACACTGTCAAAGGGTCAGAAATGACTCCGCCGGAATCACTGGAAGGACTGTCGAGCAAACACTCGTGTCCTTCTTGAAACTGGCAGAATGAGCATTCAGAATAAAAACTCTAGCAATGTCCGCGTTAATGGACTGGACACTGTCCAGATTGTGGAAACGTGTCTCTCGCTGCCAGGTACTGTTTTCTCAAGTCTCCAATGGGCAATGGTCCACGGAGAAACTTTGAAGCTCTCAGCGAAGTGTGGCAGCATCGACGTTAATGGCTGAGAGGAGGTCGCTGCCCATTGGCAAAATTGGCGATAATATGTCCATCATTCCGCATCTCGCTTTGAGACACAATGTCTTAATGATGAGGCAGAGCGGCCAAAGGGAAGGGAAGAAAAAGAAGCAAATCCTGCTCTCCGGATCCTACTACATGGTGGGACGTCCTGCCCCATGTGCCCGAAGCTCTGTGGCTCGAGAATCGGCCGGTTCATCCACATGAAGACCCACGGCAGGAAGTAGCGACCCTGAGGCATCATCCTCAAATGGACGGACAGCCGAAGGAGAGGACATTTTACTCTCAGGTTCAGTGTTGTGAAGAAGCTAGGACATGGAACATCATTAAGACATTGACATAGGTGGTAACTTTGGTGCGAATGGGGATGATGAAGATTACTGGGACCAGGCAATTGGACAATGGGCGGATTTGGGAGTGAGATGTCGCACTGTTGGAGGGTCAGTACTGAAGGAGCTCCAAGCTGTCAGACAGTCAGTACTGAGGATATGCCACAACAATGCCTGGTCTGTAGTGAGGATTTGGTGCAGTGTGGGAGGGTCATTACTGAGGGATTGCAGCACTTTCGGAGCTTCAGTACTGATGTTGTAGTGAACTGTTGGAGGCTCAGTAAAGATCTGGTGCGTTATTGTTAGAGGGTCAGTAATCAGGAAGTGCTGCACTGTCGGAGGGTCAGTGCTGAGTGGGTACCGCACTTTTAGAGTGTCAGCCCTGAGATAGTCGTGGACTGTCCGAGGGTCAGTATTGAGTGAGTGCTGTACTGTCAGAGGGACAGTGATCAGGTAATATCACACCGTCAGACTTTGAGTCCTGAGGGATTAATGCACTGTCCAGGGGTCTGCAGTGAGGGAATGCCGCACTGTTGGAATGTCAATTATGATGGAATTTCGCGCTGTCGGAGTGTCAGCTCTGAGGGAGTACCGCACTGTCCAAGGGTAAGTAGCGAGGGAATGTCGCACTATCGGAGGTTCAGTTGTGAAGGGGTGTCGCAGAGTCGGAAGGTCAGTTCTGAGGCAGTGCTGCACTATCGGTTCGTTCAGGACTGAGGGAGTGCTGCACTATCGGAGGGTTACTCCCGTGGGAGTGTCGATCTGCTGCAGGGTCAGTGCTGAGGGAGTGAAACACTGTCAGAGGATGAATACAGATGTAGTGTTGTACTGTTGGAGGGTCAATACTGAGGTACAGCTGAATGTAGGAGGCTCCTTACTGAAGGAGTGCAGCACTGTTAGAGGGTCAGAACTGATGATGCACTGCGCTGTCGGAGGTTCAGTCCTGAGGGAATGCCGATCTGTCGGTTTGTCAGCACTGAGGGAGCGCCAAACTGTTTGAGGGTCACTACTGAGGATGCGCCCCACTGTTGCATGATCTGTAGTGAGAGTGTGCTTCAGTATCGGAGGCCAATAGTGAGGGAGAGCGGCACGGTTGGGAGGTCAATACTGACGGTGTACTGCACTGTCGGAGGGTCAGTAGGGAGGGAGTGCTGCAGTTTCGGAGTGTCAATATTGAACGAATTCCGCATTGTCGGAGGGTCAGTACAGAGGGAGTGTCCCCCTGTGAGATATTCAGTGCTGAGAGACTTCTGCACTGTCAGAGGTCCAGTATTGTGGAACTAATGCACTGCCAGAGGGTCAGTACTGAGAGAATGCCCCACTATCAGAGGGTCAGCTCTGAGAGAGCACAGCACTGTCAGAGGGTCAGTACTGAGGGAATGCCACACTGTCAGAGGGTCAGGACTGAGAGAAAGCCCCACTATCAGAGGGTCAGCACTGAGAGAGCACAGCACTGTCAGAGGGTCAGTACTGAGGGAATGCCACACTGTCTGGGGGTCAGTATGGAGGAAATGCCGCTCTTGCAGAGGGTCAGCTCTGAGAGAGCACTGCACTGTCAGAGGATAAGCACTGAGTTGGAAGCCGCACTGTCTGCGGGTGAGTTCTGATGGAAAGTCAAATTGTCGGATGGTAAGTCATGAAGGTGTGTTGCACTCTCGGAGGTTCAATACTGAAGGAGTGCATAACTGTCAGAGTAAAAGCACTGAGGATGTCCGCACTGTTGCAGTTATAGTTGTGAGGGACGGTCGCACTGTCAGAGGTTCAGGTTTGAGGGAGTGCCGCACTGTTGGAGGGCCATTACTGAGCACGTACCGCCCTGTAGGAGAGTGAGTACTGAGGGAGTGCCACTCTGTTCGAGGGGCAGCACTGTTGGATTTCCGCACTCTCAGTTGATCAGTACTGAGCGAGTGCCACACTGTCGGAGGGTCAGCAATGAGGGCGGACTGCGCTGCCGTACTATGAGTACTGAGTGAGTGCAGCACTTTCGGAGAGGCAGTGCAGTGGGAGTGCCACATTATTAGAGGGTCAGTAGTTAGGGACTGCCGCTTTGTAGGCGTGTCAATACTGGGGGAGAGCTGCACTATCGGCGGGCCAGCACTGAGGGGGTGGTGCACTAGCAGCAATTCTAAGATGCAATAATAATCTTTTGCGAATGTTATTAGATCACTGAGTGATCTGCTCCTGAGGAACATAATCTTAATATTAGATTTGGGCCATTCAAGAGTTAATATCAGGAATCACACAATCACATACAAGCCAGTTGGAAGTTGTTGGGTGTGTCAATTAGGAATGTCAAGGCATATATTGATGGGTATGTGTTACGTAAGGTTATTAAAGTTTCTGTGTACCAGCTGGTCGCTCTCGTAGTAATACAGAGCTGCGTTAGACCCCATGCATCCTTGAACATGGCTTAGGGGTTTTATTAACTTCTCCTGTTCTCATATTTAAAACAGTTTTAGACCCCTTTCTCCTGTTGTACATGTTCCTCAATTTGTGTTTTTTGAGATATCTTATCTTCACCGCTTTTATGAATAGTTGTTGTCAAACAGAGCAAGCTCACAAATACTTATCGGCTGACCTTTCCTTCTTCCTGATACATGGTGTACAGCATTCAAATCTGCTCAGCACAGAACCTGTCACCATCACACAACCTCAGTATTGACAATGGCCCCATGGACTGGGTGGGGAGAATGAAAATCTACCCTGCACCCTGGAGTTAGCTCACTGAACCAGCCATTGAAGAACATTAGAAATATGAGCAGGAGGAGATTAATCTCACCCTGTACATATAAAAAGGGCTGTTTGCTCATTTAAAAATAGACTTGAGTAAATTTAGCAATGAACAGGTTAATTACTGCAACCTGATTTAACCCTTCAAAGTGACTTAGTTCCACAGAGACAGAACTATCAGGCAGAGTTCACACAATGAATTACCGAATAATACTGACGTTTATTGTACAGAATAAAAATTAAACAACAATGCACTTTCCAAATAATCAAAAAATTATCAATCAACTTTTTCAATGAACTCAAGCTTCTCCAATAGTTAATAAGGGGAGACACAGTGGAAAGTACGTGTTTCAACATAGCCCTACAAGACTCACACTTTCAAATGCACGCCCAACCTGTAAGAAGCGGTTGACAATCTTAATCGCGCCCCCGCCTCCCTCACTGACAACTGTTCATCGAAGGATACAGAACCTTCCTGGGATCCACACTGACAGGAAATCTCCTCTGCCTGCACCCTGGGCCCACTGCCACACACTCCAACTGTTTTATATTCATTGAATGGATGTGTGCCTCGCAGGCTGGTACAGACATTATTGCCCATAGCTCACGCCCCCTTGAGAAGGTGGTGTTGAGCTGTCTTCTTGAACGGCTGGTGTCCATGTTGTACAGATACACCCACAGTGCAGTTAGGGAGGGAGTTCCAGGATTTTGACCCAGCGACAGTGAAGGAAAGGCCCATATATATTCAAGTCAGGATGGTGAGTGGCTTGGAGGCGATCTTGCAGGTGCTGCTGTTCCCATGCGTCTGCTGCCCTTGCCGTTCCAGATGGCAGAGGTAATGTGTTTGGAAGTTGCTGTCGAAGGAGCCTTGGTGATTTACTAAGTGCACCTTGTAGATAGTACACTCTCCTGATGCTGTGTGTCATTGGTGGAGGGATTGAATTTTTTTTCATGCGGTGCCCAATCAAGCGAGGCTGCTTTGTCCTTGATGTTGTCGAGTGTCTTGAGTGTTGTGGGAGTTGCACTGATACACGCCGGTGGAGAGCAATCCATCACACCCTGACTTGTACTTTGTAGATGGTGGGCAGACACTGGTGCGGTCAGGGGGTGAGTTACTTGCCGCAGGATTCCCTGATTCTGATCAGCTCTTGTCGGCACTGTATTTATTTGGCTAGTCCAGTTCAGTTTCTGATATTCATGCCCTTGAATGTCAAGGGGTGATGGTTAGCGTTTCATGATGGAGAATGTAAATGCCTGGCACTTGTATGGCGCGAATATGACTTCCCACTTGTCCGCCAAAGGTTGCGTATTGTCCAGGCCTCGCTTCGACTGGACATGGGCTGCTTCAGTGTCTGAGGAGTCCCGAACGATGCTGGACATTGTGCAATCTTCGGCGAACATCCCCGCTTCTGACATGATGATTGAAGGAAGGTTATTGATGCAGCCGCTGAAGATGGTTGGCCCAAGGACTCGAGCCAGAGGTATTCCGGCAGCGATCTCATCTCCACCCTGGGGACCACAGTGACAGCAATTCTGCTCTCACTGACCCCCGGGGCCCAGTGCCACACTCTCCATTTCCACCCTGAGAAAAATGTCCGCACTGTCCCCGAGGGACAGAAGTGATTTCCCTTTGCTTGGTGTCCACATCGAGGCGTTTCTGTATTTCACACCCCAGAGTGTTATCACAACACCTTCGGCCATGTCCTTCCAAATGGCTGCTTGGTCACTCATGCTGCCAGGGATAACTTCATTGGTTCCAGCTCATTGACCACCTTACCTTCAACTGCAAAGTACTTCCTCCTAAAGTCTGTTTTTCATAGTTGATGCATTGTTCCTATGTGGCCAGATCGAAAGAAAATATTACGGACCCGTGCTCTGATTTCGCATTTTTTAATGGTGGTCCATTTTAAGCATACGAGACATTTTCAGGTCAGTATTCTTATTTATCAGTTTTTACTGTTTTTATTTTCTGGGCATGTTCCCACATCCCCCCACAACCTCATCCAGTCTGGAGTCTCCATCCAGGATGTAATCTCTCTGCATCTACTAACGGACCTACATAAGAAACTGAGAAGCTTCAATGGAATTTGTCTTTTTGTTTGAACTTCAGAGCCCCAATTTGCTCCAGATCTCTGATTAATGTACAAACCTCTCACCCTGGGAACCGATCGAGTGAACATTTGCCACGCCTGAACTAAGTCAAACATATCCTACCTCAGGTCAGAGGACTTAATCCGTTTTCCTTCAGCTGAGATCGCCAAAGAAATAGGAGCGCGAGTCGTCCATTCGGGCCCAAGATCCTTCACCACCGTTCGATACAATGGTGCCTATTAACACTGTGTCTGGACCTCCACTTTCACTGACTTAAATATTGTAAAATTGCAGTAAGACTTCCACCTCTTGTGAAGTACAAACACATCATTTATCTTCCCACTCTACCCGTGAGCTAACCTGTACTGTGTCCTGTACACGGATTCCAAATTCCCTCCGAGCATCAACATTAAAAATGGCCTCAACATTTATTAACTATTCTGTTCTTCTATTCTTCCTGTGAAAGAGGATAACCTCACATTTCTACATTACACTCGACCTGCCACCATATTACCCGATCACTCAACCTACCGCTATATCTTTCCAGATATTTGTGTGCTCCACACAGTTTTACCGTCATGCAAGTAAGCAGGGTAGAGATATTTCCACCAGCAGTGACTCCGCCGGATTCTCTGGGTGGACTGTCCTTCTAGAAGCTGGCCGCACGAGCATTCAGGCAAAATTTTCTCAAAATAGACGTCAATCGACAGGGCGCTGTTTCCTGATGGTGGACACGTGTCTCTTGCCGCTAGTTCCTGCTTTCTCAACTCCCCAGTAGCCAACGTTCCAAGGGAACACTCTGAAACTTTCCCTGAAGTGAGGCAGCATGGACGTTTATGACTGGGAGGAGCTCGCTGCCAATCGGACAAAATGGCGACAAGGTGTCCATCATTCTGCATCACGCTTTGAGTCTCCATGTCTTCATGATGAGGCGGAGCGGCTGCCGGGAAGGGAAGGAAATGAAGCAAAAACTGCTCTCCGGATCCCACTACCTGGTGGGATGTAATATGCCATGTACCCGAAGGTCTGCGGTTGGAGATTCGGCCTGCTCATCCACATGAAGACCCACGGAAGGCAGTGGCCACCCCGAGGGGACATCAGCATAGAATCGAGGGACAGCCGAATCTGATGATAATTTACTATCCAGCTTATAAAGAATAACAGACGCCCGAGAGTGAGTTATAGACTGGAATCTAATCAAAGGGTTTGTGGTGGTTTATATATATGATAACAGATATACCGAAACTGAGTTACAGGCTGGAATCTAATGGAGGAGTTCAGGGGGCTTATGTATATAGAATGACAGATTTCCAGGAGTCAAGCACAGAATGGAATCTAATGGAGGGGTTATTGATTGTTTATACATAGAATAACTGATAACTGAGAGTGAGGTACAGACTGGAATCTAATTAAAGGGTTTGTGGGGGTTTATATATAGGATAACAGATAACCCGGAAGTGAGTTATAGGCTGGAATCTAATAGAGGAGTTCAGGGTGGTTTATATATAGGATAACAGATATCAGGGAGTGAGTTACAGGCTGGAATACAGGGTGGAATTGAGGGGTTCGGGGCGGTTTATATGAAGAATAACAGATACCTGGATGTGAGTTACAGACTGGATACTAATCGAGGGGTTCGGGGGTTTATATATAGAATAAAAGATAGCCAGAAGTGCGTTACAGACTGAAATCTAATCGATAGGTTCGGGGGTTTATATACGATCATAGATACCCGAGATTGAGCTGAAGACTGGAATCTAATCGAGGGGTTCGGGGTGGTTTAAATATAAATCTTATATATACAATATATATATAATAACAGATGCCTAGGTGAAAGTTACAGACTGGAATCTAATTGAGGAGGTTGGTGTGTTTTATATATGCAATAACAGTTACCTCTGAGTGAGTTATAGACTGAAATCTAATGGAGGGTTTCGGAGTGGTTTATATACAGATAAACAAATACTCTAGAGTCAGTTACAGGCTGGAATTTAATTGAGGTGTTCAGAGTGGTTTATATGTAAATCATATGTATATAAAATATATAGAATAACAGAAGCCCGGGAATGAGTTGCAGACTGGAATCTAATCGAGGGGTTCGGGGAGGATTATATATAGAATAACAGATACCCGGGAGTGAGTTACAGACTGGAATCTAACCGAGGGGTTCGGGGTGGTTTATATATAGAATAACAGATACCCGGGAGTGAGTAACAGACTGGAATCTAATCGAGGGGTTCGGGTGTTTTTTATATAGAATAACAGATACCCGGGAGTGAGTTACAGACTGGAATCTAATCGAGGGGTTTGTGGGGTTTATATATAGAATAACAGATACCCGGGAGTGAGTTACAGACTGGAATCTAATCGAGGAGTTCGGAGTGGTTCATATATGAAGCATTTGTATATATTATATATAGAAAAACAGATTCCTAGGTGAAAGTTACAGTCTGGAAACTAATTGATGAGTACGGTGTTTTTCATATGTACAATAACAGTTACTTGGGAGTGATTTATGGACTGGAATCTAACTGAGGGTTTCGGGGTTATTTATATACAGATTCACAAATACCCGGGATTGTGTTGCATGCTGGAGTTTCATTCAGGTGTTCGGGGTGATTTATCTATAAATCATATGTATATAATATATATAGAATAGCAGAGGCCCGGGATTGCATTACAGACTGGAATCTAATCCAGGTGTTTGGGGAGTGGGGGGTGGGGGGGTATACATAGAATGACAGATTCCCGGGAATGAGTTACAGTCTGGAATCTAATCCAGCGGTTTTTGGTGGATTATATATAGAATATTAGATACCCGGAATTGAGTTGCAGATTGTAATTTAATCAATGGGTTTGTTATGGTTTATTTTTAGCATAACGAATACCCAGGAGTGAGTTACAGACTGGAATCTAACCGAGGGGTTTGGGATGTTTCATATATAGGATAACAGACACCCGGGTGTGAGTTACGGACTGGAATCTAATCGGGGGTTCAGGATGGATTATATATAGGATAACATTTACCTGGAGTGTTTTACCGACAGGAATCTAATCGAGGGTTTCAGAGGGTTTATATATAGAATAACTGATACCCGGGAGTAAGTTACAGACTGGAATCTAACCGAGCTGCTCTGGATCGTTTACATACTGAATAACAGATACTGGGTGTGAGTTACAGTTTTCTTTTCCCCTCTGAATCTTTTCCCCTCTGTCTCTTTCCCCACTCTGTCTCTTTGCCCATCTCTCTTTCCCCCTCTCCCTTTCTCCCTCTCTCATTTCCCCCACCTCTCCTTTCGCCGCTCTCTGCTTTCACCCCTCTGTCTGTCCCCCCTCTCACTTCCCCCCTCTCGTTGTCCACCCTGTCTTTGTCCCCTCTGCCTCTTTCACCCTCTGTCTCTTCCCGCGCCCCTCTCGTTCACCCACTGACTATTTCCCCGCTGTCTCTTTAACTCCTGTCCCTTACCCCTGTCTTTTTAACCCCACTCTCTTTCCTCCCAGTCTCTTTACCCCCTCTGTCTCTCCCCCCCTTCATCTTTCGCCCCCTGTCTCACCCCGCCCCCCGAAAATTACTTCACCCTCAAGTTTCTTCCCCCGCAAGGTTCTTCTCCTGCAAATTATTCCCCCCGCAAGTTATCCCTCCCACAGATTATTCCCCCCGCAAATTATTCCCCGGGTAGATTTCCCCCTGCAAAGTTTTCCCCCTTCAAACGTCCCCCTGCAAATTATCCCCCGGGTAGATTTCCCCTTGCAAAGATTTCCCCCTGCAAACTTCCAACCCCTGCAAATTATTCCCCCTCACAAATTTCCCCCCTGCCAATTATTCCCCCCAAAATTTCACACCCCTCCTCGCTAATTATTCCCCCCTCAAATTTTACACCCTCTGCAAACTTTTCTCCACGCACATCTTCCCCTCAGAAATTTTCCCTCGGCAAAATTCCCCTCCCCCCGCCAAAAAATGTTCCTCCCCGCAATTTAGTCAGCTCTGCAAATTAGTCACCTCCAAAATCACCCCCCAGGAGAAAAAAAACTCAGAGCCAAATTTTCCCGCCTTAAGAAATTTGCCCTCCCGAAAATTACGTCTGCAATCCCCCCTGCAAATTGCTTCCCACATTTATGCACGTGAAAAATTTGCCTCCCGAAAAATGTGCCCCAGCCACAAATTTTCCTCTCCGCCTATCTCCCTTCCACCTCTCGTTGCCTGACCCTGCATCCCCTGTCTGACTAACTCCCCTCTTCTCTCACTGTATATCTCTTCCCCCCGCGAGTCCATCTCCCCTCTGTATTTTCCCTCTCCTCTCTGTCTATTTGCCCCCGCTTCTGTCTGAATTCCACCCCCATTGCTCTAACCCCCTCAATAACATTCTACCTCTATTTCCCCCTTGTCTAATTTCCCCCTCCCTCTCTTTACTTTCCTTCTCTCTCAATCCGATGTCCCTGTAATTACCCTCTATGTCTAATTCACCCACTCTACGCTGTCTGATTTCTCCCTGTCTAATTTCCCCCTTTCTGTCTAATTACTCCCTCAAATACCCCCCTCTATCTTTCTACCTCCCCCTCTATCCCTCTAATTCCCCCTCTATCTCTCTAATGCCCCCTTTGTCTCCAATTGTCCCGTATCTCCAATTACACCCTCTCTGTCTAATTCTGTTTTTCACTAATTTCCCCCCTGTGTCTAATCCTCTCTCAATAATCCCTCCTTTCACTTATGCTCACTTTCCCTGTAATTATCCCATCTCTAATGCCCCACTCACTCTAATCGCCCCATCTGGCTCTAAACCTCTTTCTAATTTCGCCCACCGTTCTAATTAACCCTCTGTTCTAATTCCCCTTGTCTAATTTCCCCCGGCTCTCTCCAACTCCCCTATCTCTCTCTATTTATATTTTCTCTCTAATTGCTGCTCTCTGTCTCTAATAACCCCCTCTCTGTAATTACCCCCTGTATCTTTCTCCCTGTCTAATTCTCCAAATCTCTTTCTCTATTTTCAGCTCTTTCTAATTTCCCCCTCTCTAATTCTCCCCATATCTAATTGCCCCTCTTTCTCTAATTACCCCCATGTCCAATTCGCCCGCACTCTTTATCTAATTTCCCCTTTTCCCAATTTCCCCACTCTCTCCCTATTTCTCCCTCTCAGTCTAATTCACCCTCCCTAATTCCCCCTCTGTCTAATTACCTCCCAATCTCTCGAATAACCCCCATGTACCTAATTCCCCCACTCTGTCTAATTTCCTCCCACTTTCGCCAATTCCGTCCCATGTATCTAATTCCTCATCTCTGTCTAATTTCCTCCCACTCACTCCAATAATCCCCCCATGTGTCTAATTTCCCCTCAGTCCAATTGTCCTTCCCCTGAGCAGCCCCCTGTATTTTAATGGCATATCTATCCCGAACCCCAGAAATTACCCCCGAGCAAATTTTCACCCATCGCAAATATTCTTCCCCATGCAAATTGCACCGCCTGCAAATTACCAGCCCCAAAATTTTTCCCTCCCACATATTTCCTCCACCCCGCAAATTTCCCACCAATTGCAACATTCCACCCCCCGCAATTCCCCCCCCAACGCAAATTTCCACCACTCCAAATTCCCCCGTGTAACCTTAGCACACCTCGCAAATTACTCCCCCACAAACACCCCCAGCAAATATTGCACCCCGCAACTTTTCCCTCCACGGAAATATTTTCCCTCCCGCAAATCACCCACCTGCAAATATTCCCCTCCCGTAAACCTCCCCCACCCGCAAATCCCACCCTCGCAAATTTCCCCAACCCAAAATCCCCCTACGAAAAATTTCCACACCCGCAAATTTCACCCCGCAAATTCGCCCGCAAAATTTCCCCCAATGCAATTTCCGCCCCCGAGATTGTTCCAACCCCACAAATTTTCCACCCTGAAATTTATCCCCCCTCGCATTTTCTCCCCTCATAATTCCCCCCTCAAAATTTCCTCCCGCAAATCTTCCCCCGCCAAGATTCCCCCCCTCAAATTCACAACCCCAAGAATTTTCCCCCTGCAAATTTTTTGCCGTGCAAATTCACACCCCCGAAGAATTTCACCTTCTACAAATTATCGCTCACGAGCTTTACCCACACATATTAACACCCCAAAGTTTCCTCTGCAATCCCCAACCGAAAATTGTCCCCCAAAGTGACCCACCTGCAAATTTTGCCTCCAGCATAATTCCCCCCAACACAAATTTTCCTCTCTCTCTGCCTATCTCCCTCCCACCTCTCGGTGCGTGACCCTGCCTCCCGTCTATGGCTAACATGCCACCTCTCTCCCTAACTACCCCAACTCATTCCTTGTCTAATTGCCCCCTCTCTCTCCTGACCTTCCCTCTCTGTTCATCTCCCTCCTCAGTCTGCCTCTGCCCTCTCTGCCCCATCCGCCTCCTCTCTCTGTCTATTTGCTCCCCTCTCTGTCTGACTCCCACGCCCTCTCTATAACCCCCTCTAACTGACCCTTTCTAATTAACTCATCTCTGCCTAAATCTCTCCTCTCTGTCTAATCCTCCCTCCCGCCCCTCTAATTCCACCTCTCCATCTAATTACTCCCCTCTCTATGCCTAACTCACCTCTCTGTCCAATTCCCCCCTTTCATTACAACTCCCCCCTGTCTCTCTCTTCCTGTCTATGTCTTTATCCACACCAGTCCATCTCCCCTTTCTCTTCCCCCTCCTCTCTTTTTAATTACCATCTCTCTGTCTGACTCCCACCCCTATCTGTCTAAACCCCTTCCTACCTTTCCACCTCTAATTCCCCCTTTCTGTCTAATTTCCCCTGTCTAATTACTACCTAAAATTTCCCCCCTCTCTCTAACTCCCCCCCTAACTCTCTCTCTCTCTAATTCCCCCTCCCTCTCTCTCTCCAATTCAGACAGAGAGAGAGAAAATGATGGGCAGAGATAGAGTGAGTGATGGGCAGAAAGAGAGAGCGAGAGATGGACAGACAGAGAGAGCGAGAGATGTTGAGTGAGAGAGAGCGAGAGATGTAGAGAGAGAGAGATGTAGAGACAGAGAGCGAGAGATGTAGAGAGAGAGAATGCAGCTGTGACGTATGACAAAAGAATGATCCACATAGAGAGAGAGATGTGTAGAGAGAGATGATGCAGAGAGGCTGAGAGACAACGTCAGATATAGAGAAAAGTAGAGGACAAGGAGGAGGGAGATTGGAAAGAACAGAGTGACAAAGTTTCAGAGAGTGATGCAGAGAGAGTTGTAGGAAGAGACGAAAAGGGAAACTTTTCACAATTCTGAGAGGCTGAGATACAAAGGACGCGGAGAGATGGGGATTGAAAGAAAGATGTGCGGAAGCAATTAGGAACGTGGAGGGAGGAGCAGAGATACAGCGAAAGGAAGAGGTGGAGGGATTGAACACGATGGGATTAGATTGGGCTCTCTGCGGCACCGTGTCTCAACCTGGATCCCCCTGAGTAAAACCCCCATTCCCCAACCCCCCGACACTGAACCCAATCGTCGGTGTGAAAATTCCACATGTCCTTTCTCCGGGTATAAGTATGAGTGAAAAAGACACGGATACATTTTTTTTATTGTTTTTCTCTCCGGTTATAGCTCTTGTCCGAGGATTCCTCATGGCAAATCCATTCTCTCTCTGCATCGTCTGAGCTGCAGCTGCTAAATCCATTCTCCTTGGGAGAGAGAGAGAGAAATCGAAATTGATTAAAATAAAGCAAAGATTATTGAAACAAAAAAAACACAGCAAGATCCCAGGGCTCTTCTCACTCACTTACAACCACATTCTCGGAGGGGCGGTGGAGTGGGGTTAGAGGCATCATTTGAAAAAAACATCCCCTGTTATTCAACAGAGAAATGGGAACAGATGAGATGAAGGTATATATGCTTTGTGACCACCCCTCTCCCTCTGTGTTTAACCTGCCAGATCCAGCTGCTTTACTGCCTGATTGTACATCACACAGAAACACTGATCTTTCCCCCTCACTGTCCCTCTCCCATTCACTGTCCCCACCCCCTCTACCTGCTCACTCCAGGCCAGTTGCTGTTTGCACACTAAATATTCACATTGCACTTTCCACTTCTAACACTGTTACCTCTCCCTCTCCCTTTCTCGCTCTGTTTCTCTCCCCCTCCCTCTGTACCTATCTGACCAACCCCATCCCTGCTCATCTTTCCCTCTCTCTCTCTCTCCCGCTTGATAATCTGTCGCTATCGCTGTTCTTTTTACCTTCCTCAGGATCGAACTAGATTGAAAGTCACTCTGAAAAGCTTCTGTCTGACCATTTTAAATAATGATGTAGTGTGTTTTTTTTAATATTTATCGATGATTTACTGAGAGAAATGGCGGGGGGTTGGATATGTGAACAATCCTCAATCAGCCCAACAGTAAACTGAACTCGGGGAGGGTAACCATGGTTGCAATGCAGGGCAGGCTGCAGGCTAGACAAGCACAACAAGTTCCCACAAGCAAGGTGATGTTAGCCAGGTATCCTTCCCCCCTCCTCAACTCCAGAAAAGGCTAATCTACCTCCTTTAAAGTGGGGTCGAGTGGGATGGGGGTGGGTTGGAACTGATTGTTTTGCCAAACCATCTGCAGAAGCCTTACGATGATCACAGGTTCTGTGCGTGTATATTTTTTCTGTGCATACATACGCTGCTCATGGAGCATCTGCACACAGTATTTCACAGTTCATGATGAATTAATGTGATGATATGAGGACACTCAATAGTTGTGGGTTTGTGTATTGTCCCCACAGGAAGGCACTGAGTTGCTGGGTCATATCCAGGGACAGCTCATTCCGAACCGGAGTCAGACAGGATGGCAGCTGGGGAAAGGGCAGTTCCGCTTCAGCGGCAAATATTTAACAAACCGAAAGCGTCCTAAAATTAGAAATATTTAACCACCTGTGTATCTCATCTCCTGATTCATCAAAGCAAAAATATTTTTGCCACACAAATGACAGGCAATGCCCTGGTGATCAGAGCTGGTTGGATTAATCTAGCTGCGGCCAAAGCAGGGATTGATTAATAATTCTTCAGAGTAACTTCACCGGATTTTGGACACGACACTTTTATTTAAGAATGTCAGGTAATGACCATCTCCAACAAGAGAGAATCCAACCATCGCCCTCTTGACGTTCAATGGCATTACCATCACTGAATACCACACTATCAGCATCCTGTGGGTTACCATTGAGCAGAAACTGGACTGGAATAGCCATATAAATACTGTGACTACAAGAGCCGGTCAGAGGCTGGGAATCCTGCGCTGAGTAACTCAGCTCCTGACTTCCCAAAGCCTGTCCACCATCTTCCAGGCAGGATCCTGATGGAATAATCCCCATTTCCCTGGATAACTGCAGCTCCAATAACACTCAAGAAGCTTGAAACCAACCAGGACAAAGCACCACAATTGTTCGGCACCCCACTCACAAATATTCACTCCCTCCACCACCGATGCACAGTGGCAGCAGTGCGTACCATCTACAAGATGCACTGCAGCTACTCAGCAAGGCTCCTTCTTCAGCACCCCTCAAACCCGCGACTACTACCATCGAGAAGGGGAAGGGCAGCAGGAACATGGTAACCTGTAGGTTCCCCTCCAAGCCACTCACCGTCCTGACTTGGAAGTATGTCGGCCGTTCCTTCACTGTCGCAGGGTCAAAATCCTGGAACTCCCTCCCTAACAGGACGGTGGGTGTACCTACACCACAGGGACTGCAGTGGTTCAAGAAAGCGCCTCACCACCGCCTTCTCAAGGGCAACCAGTGAATGGCAAATAACGCTGCCCTAGCCAGTGAGCCCATCGCACACAATTCAACAAAAGATATCGATAATCCAGGGTGGGAGGGATTAAGAAAGATAGCATGGGAGGAAAATGTAGAAAGAGAGCGAAGAAATAGGAAACGCACATAATGAAACAGAGTAAGTGAACGTGACCGAACAAGACAAATTAATGGAGAAGCACGTAGGGAAAGAGGGAGAAATCAAGGGTGGAGAACGGCAGAGGGAGAGACAGAAAGAGAGAGTGAGAAAGAGAGAGGGAATAAGAAGGAAGGAGGAAGCAATAGAGGTTGAAAGCGGGGGTGAGACAGAGTCAGATGGAGAGAAAGAGAGAGAGGGCAGAGGGACGTGACAGGAAATGCAAAGAAAATGTAAGGGAGACTGTTCAATCACACCTTTCAGAGCCGCAGGATATCCCAGAGTTTCCTCAGAGAGTGAAATAACGTTAACATTTCCCACTGTTGTGAAGAGGAGAGCATGAAAGTCAATTTGTGTACAGCAAGATCCCACAAGCATCAGTGGCATAATGGCTGGAGAACCTGGTTTGTTGATAGTGGGTCGATGGATAAACATTGGGATATTCAGACTTTAATTTCTGTATATCCGGCTCTGGTACATTCTGTGGATCCATTGCTTTCTGACTCATGTGAATGAAACTGGCTGCGTCGATCACCGCCTCTTGTCCGTGTCTCATTTCTCACTCGGATCGCTTTGTCATAATATTGACAGGGAGGCGAGGTCAAAACATGGCAGGGTCACATTGACATCTTACAACTCCAATGTTGCCATGCATGTAGAATATGGCAGGGTCTCATTGGCATCTTGTAGCTCCTGAATTGTTGTGCTATCAGAATCAGAACTTCAGAGCCAATGCCAAAGGTTCGCCACCCATATTCCTGGGTTTGTCAAACCCCACTTACAGGAGGGTGGTACCAGGCTTGAGAGCATAGAGGCATACAATAGGCATGGGCTTGCACTGGGAGTGCTCATTATTGACTCCATGCTCTATGGTGTCAGAAGGCATGAGGGCAAACAGGGGAATGAGAAACTCCTGCTGATTTCCACCTACCACTCTCCGAATCTGATCAATTCTAAACAGCACATGGAAGAAGCACTGAGCATATCAAGGACACAGAATGTTCTCTGCTTTGCGAACTGCATGTCCATCACCAAGAGTGGCTCAGGGTGACCGTTATCGACCCAGGTTGCCGAGCCCTAAAAGGCAGAATAGGCCTGAGGCAGGTGAACCAACAAGAGGGGAAATTCTATTTGGCCTCATGATCACCAATCTACCTGCTGCAGATGCATCTGTCTCTGACGGTGATGCTAGGAATGACCACCGCACAGTCCTTCTGACAACCGACCTCTGTCTTCACACTGAGGACACAGTCCATTGTGTTGTGTGACACGCATTGCTTTCAATGGGATAGATTCACAACAGGTCACACGGCTCAAATCTCAACATCCATGAGGGGCCGTGGGCCATCAGCAGCAGCAGAATTTAATTCATAAATAATCTGCAGACCATGGCCCGGCATACTCTTCATCCTACCATGACCATTACCTTTCAAACAAGGAAACAGTAATGGTTCTCGGCCAATGGAATGAGAACTTCTGATTTTTCTACAACAATCTAGCCTTAAATTGAGCCCGTTCCTTACAACTATCGACCTCATTCTACCCTTCTAGCCAATTGGCATTCAGTTTTGCCATCTGTTGAATGATAATGTTGGACTCTCCAGTGCCCCGAAGAAAAATGTTTCCAAATTTCAAACTCAGCTTCAGAGGGCAGGAGACGATGTAAAGACCAGCAGCCGCCACATCTGACGATCCAACCCTATGGGCCGTCACCCCATTCAGGCATTGCTCTATTTGCTCAGGCTTAAGTTACCAATGGCTCTTCATAACAACTGAGAAATTTAAGATCTTAATTCCTACGCACTTTCAGAATGTGGTTAAGTTGACCTATAGTTGGTAACTCTTTCAATGACAATGTGCTGTAACGTAACTTTAAGGAGAAAAGGCAGCACAGATGGAACGGAGGTTATAATTGGTAATACAATTATGTCCTTGGGCTGCGGAGAGTCGAGCGTTATCATTCACCAGAAGCCAAAACTGAATGCTGATTGGCTAGAATGGTGGACTGAGGGCAACAATTGTAAGGAACGTGCACATGTTAAGGCTAAATTGCTGTAGGAAAGACAGATGCTCTCGCCCCATTGGTCGAGAATGGTCAAATTGGAGTACCAGCTAAGGTTGGTATGTTGTAGCGAAGCACTCTTACCATTGGTTGAGAATCGCAAAGATTTGCAAAGGGCAGGTAAAAGATTCTGCCTTTCCATTGAAGATAACATATAGCCTAAAGAATTTTATAAATAATACGCATAAAAGACGTAGAATTAGAAACAAAATGGAATTGGAGTAAATAATGGGACTTTAGCTTGGCAAATCCCCAGGGTCATTTCGTTTCAATCCCAGCAATTGAAGGAAACTGCTGAGATATTGCGCATGTCTGGTCTGTAATATCCTGCAGTTCCGTTCATCTGAGAATTATTCCTTGAGTCTGGGTAATTCTAAAAACCACTTTGTTGTTTAAGAATGGGATGAGAGAGAGAGATAGAGATAGAGAGAGAGAGAGAGAGAGATGGAGACGAAGCAATTGCCGACAAGTTACCCTAAGGTGAGTTGTCAGGCGTGGAAGGAATGCAGGATATGTTTATCAGAAATGATAGCTGGGCTACAAAGGAAAATAGACTGTAGAGATTACACAAATAATGCTTGTACTCGCTGGAATTTGGAACATTCCAGAGTGGTTGGGTTGAAGGATTCAAGTTGTTAAGGGGAACAGATAAGATTATACAGAGAAACTATGTTCACTGATGGAGGAGACACAGGCTATGGGACAGGGTCTAAAAGGTCTTGTCAGACTGTTCAGTACAACATTTAGAGAACACCGCAATACACAAGGAGCGATACACATCGGTAACTCCCTCAGCAACAGATACGAGATCAAGTCTTAATATTTATCTGTAAAATTGATAAGTTCCTGTGGCCCAAGGGTATTAAGCTCCCTGGGCAATGATGCCTACAGGGATTCAGATCACACATTTCCCATAACCTTGTGGAATGCCAGCATGTGCATTTTGCACACAGGCGGCCGGGAGGCAGATGAGACTCTGTGCTGGGGCGAATCGTTCCTGCCAGATCCTGGCGCCCATGTTCTAGGCTGTCAGATGGCACGGCTACTGGTATCCGGTCAGTTCCGTGACTGAGGCAAATGTTTAACAGGCTTATAAGTAGCCCGAGACCAGCACTACGTGTTGCAAGGATGGCCAGAATGGTGTCCGAAATTGGTGCAGGGTGAACTCCCAACAAGTATTCCGCCCCCTTCCATATCCTTCGCCTATCCGTTCTTTGAATGTGTGCCGCAATTGCGAGGCCAACATGTATTGGCCATCCCTAACTGCCCATGAGAAATTGCTGGCGATCTGTTTCCCTTTACTGCTGCAGCCTATGTGTTGCCTGAACACCCACAGTGCAGGCGGAGAGTGAGATTTGCTGCGGGACATGAGGTTACAGGTTGCCTTTGAGCGCAGTCCAGCCTCTGCGGCAGGTGGCCCACAGTGCCTCACAGATGCCCGCTTTTGCGATGCCGGACACAGTAGGGACTGGCACACAAAACGATGGAAGGTGCCCTCAGAGTGAAGACTGTACTTTGCCGCTACAAAGACTTTGTGCCGGTCCCTCCTGCCGATACCCATCATGGACAAATTCATCTGCTCAAGGGTAGATTAGTGAGGACAGGGGCCAAGCAACTTTTCCCCCTCTTGTTGCTCCTCTCACCGCCTGGTACTGCAAGAAGGAAGTGAAACAAAATGGAAGGTTTTGATCGGTGCAGGCTTGGAGGGCCGAAGGACCTATTCCTGTGCTGTACTTTTCTTTGTTCTTCTTCTTTGGTTTCGCTGCTGCCTGGTTACGGGGGCTTAGAAAGGCAGGTCCTCTCTCAGAAACTCACGCAAAAGCTAGAAACAGCAGGTTTGATTTGGATGCTGTTGGAGTTCAGCACGTTTTGACGATAGTTGCCAGGCAGGAACAGTCTAGAGGGGGGCAGATTGCCAGGCCCAAGCTAAAGAAGGCCCCATGTAATCCAAGGGAGTGGTACAGTTGCAAGTCCCAAGCAGGCTTTCGAGCTAACGGACGGACAGGGACCTTCCTTTCCTTCCAGACTGTCTGAAATATCCTTCAACACTCAGCCAAGTCAGCTAGCAGTGTTTCTGCAGAGTCACTGTTACTTCTAGTTATTGAAGACCCCTCACACCCAGAGCACAGCCGGTGCCATCTTTGCAATCCCAGCTGAGGTTACACTTGGACAAACGTGACCCCAATTGAAACCCAACTTGATAGAAACTAACGTTTGTTTCTTTGTTTAGATACGTGGAGGAGGCTACCGAAGATTCACTGAAGTCAGCTGAGGAACTTTTGACTAGAGAACAAAACATTTATTAAAGAAGAAAAGTTGAATCATGTTACAATATTTCTTCATCCACAACTATACCTTCACAGAAATACACAGGTTTGTAAGGATATCAGAAGTTACAAAAGCTATCTTACACTCCAATGCTCACAGTAAGTACAAAGTCCAATAGGCACCATGCAATCAGATACACAACACTCTGAAATAGCGTGACAGCTGCCACCTCAACCAGGTGCAATGGATAGTTCCTCAACTCCGCCCAGTCCCTTGTCACAGCGTGAGCCAACTAGTCTCACTGAACCCCATCTTTCACGCGATGGCTCGCAATCTCCATTCCACACCTTGGAATCCTCTCCTAAAACAATACTTTCACCCAGACGCTTTAAAACGTCAGAATGTCCCAATATTCCGTCAATATTCAAGTGACTTCATTGATTTAACTTCGGGGAGAAATTTAGCCCTTGTCAAGCTACCCTTGAGGAATACTAATTGGATAACCTGTTTGTGATTTTAGTGGAGGGAAACATTTTTCCCAGGGCCAATCTTCATCCAGTTCTGGGCGCAGACTATTTTCCAGGCTGGGACATCTGGTGGTCGGTAGCAAGAGTGGAAATTGCAGTCGCACAATCCAAAACTTTTAACTCCTACTTAGACACAAGGGTGGTGCTGGAGGACTGAAGAATTACAAATGTAACACGCGTGTTCAAAGCAGAGTACGGACATAATGCTAGCAACTACTGGTCAGTAAGATTTACTTCTAAAGTGGTGAATCTTCTAGAAAACGTAGCGTTCACGTGAATAATTGTTAGGTTATTGAGGGAAGCCAGAATTCATATATTAAAGGATAATCGTGTTTAACTAACTTGCAGGAGTTTTTTCTTTTAGGAAGATGTAACAAGAAGGTTGATCAGGGCAATAAGGTAAAAGCAAAACTCTGGAGATGCTGGGAACCCGAATCAAAAGCAGAAAAAGCTGGAAAATACTCGGCAGACCTGACAACATCTGTGGAGAGAGAAACAGAGTTGACGTTCCGATCCTTGTGGCTCTGAAGCTGTTAAGAAGATTCATACGGACTCGAAATGTTAACTTTGTTTCTCTCTTCACAGATGTTCACAGATCTGCTGAGTTATTTCCATCATATGCTGTTGTTGTGTTGGTGAGGGAAACGCTGGTGTGTTGTACATTGATTACAAAAAGACACTTGATACAATGCTGAACAACAGCACTGTGAGAAAAGGTATTGTTCATGGACTATGAGGGCAACTGTGAACAAGGATACAACATAGGCTGATTTGGGGGAAACAATAATTTTTCTCTTCATCAGGCAGGGAGAATGTTTGATTTAGTGCAAAATTGCAAGACCTACTGGTTGCAGCCTTTTTCTAATAAACAGATTAATGACATGCATCTCGGTGCACAGGATACAATTTTGTAATTGCACAGGTCACGAAATTTGGAAGCATTTTGAACTGTGAGAATGATTATGCAGAACCTCAAAACGACATAGTTAATTCCGTGGAATGGGCAGAGAGGTGGCAGTAAATTTCAATGCGCAGAAATGTGAAGCGACTCATTTTGTAGGAAGAACATGCAGAGCCGATATAAATAATAAAGGTAGAACTCTCAAGAGGATGCAGGAGCAGAGGGACCCGGACGTGTACGTGATTGAGTAATTGAAGAGGACAGAACAGGTTGAGAGATGGTTAATGCAACCTGTTGTGTCCAGGGCTTCATTAATATGGGCAAATAGTACAAGAGAAAAGAGCTTAGTTTGAGCTTATACAAGAAATTAGTTCGGCCTTAGCTGCAGCATTGGGTCCAGTTCTTTGTCACTGGTATCATAGTTAGGGTTCGAGGGCAGAGATGGTTGCATTTGTAGCCAATAAAATGTGGGATAAAAACTGGTTTAATGAGGGCCATGAAAATATTGTCAGTTGTTACATTTAAAAAAAAAACTTGTTAAACTAATTTCCTTGAGAGAAGGAAAGTTGCTGGTGTAAAATGCATGTGACTCCAGACCCACAGTAACCTGGCTGCCTTTACAAGGCCCATCTGGAAGCACCTTCTCAATGGCAACTACCGTGGGTAATAATTGATTTAACAAAAAATATACATGCCTAAAGTTCTCCTGAATGCTCCTTAAGAATTCTATTCCTTCCCTTCTTTTCACACTAAAACTCCTCCCGTTAAGATTGGGGTAGTTAAAATCCCCTGCTATTATATCTGCATTCCCTGGCGTTTGCAGAGATTTTTCTATACATTGGCCATTCTATCTCCCCCTGGCTATATTCGGGTAGATGTTACACTCCCAGTAGTGCGGCTGTTATAGATATATAGTTCTATTTCTGAACTCAATCGATGTGGCGTTAGATGTTAATCTTTCTATCCCTCCTCACAGCTGCAATTGCTTCTAGAACCAAAATTACAACGCCGTTCCTTTTTTTCCCCTCTCCATTAAATCTGAAGCCCCATTTGCGAGGATTGTTGAGCTCCCACCAGTCCTGTCCCTCTTTAAGCTATATTTCTGTAATAACTATGATACAATACTGCCACGTTTGTATCTGTGAACTCAGTTCGTCCTCTTCATTTGCTCTACTCCTTATATGAAATTTTATGTCCCTGGAGACTGACAAAATCGCGTTGATGTTTTGAATATTTGGTTTCCCCTGCCATCCATCCTCACTCACTGATTTTCTGCCTTCCATTACCATTTCTGGCTTTTCCCCCATCTGAATCTACCCTCAGGCTCTCAACCTGCCGCAAAACTAGTTTAAACTCTTCCCAGCAGCACTAGTAAACATCCTGAATGTACCCCATTGTCCCGCTACATCAGTTAAATCATTCCTACCAGTGGCGCAGGACATTACCAGGGATGTTAATGGAGGAGTCCGGGAAATTGGATGTAAGGTGTGATTATGTGACTATGAGTATTTTGGAACTACAATGTGTAAATGTGGCTCCGCCATTTTCTGACCTGCCCTCCCAGTCAATATGGTGACACACCAACCGAATGAGAAATGAGACACTGACAAGAGACAGTTATGAATGCAGCAAGGTTTATTCAAAAAAACTCAGAAAGCAGTGGGGCAGGGGCCAGAATCCGTGCGGTCTCCACAGTCAAACGAAGCCTCAATTAAAGTTAGATTCGACGACATTGGGTATAAGGTTACATATATCCACCATGTTGTAGATCATTTAACGATGCAGCAGTAATGGTTGGGTCCACACAATATAAGTTTCGACCGAGTCTCGCCTGGCGGGCAAGGGGCGTTTCGACATCTTCCACAAAAACGCTTGCATCCCATGATGAAGGATGAAAGGTTCATAAGGATATTGCATTAGCCTATTGTTCTGGGTGGGGCATAGGGGGGGGAATATCTGCATATTAACAAGCCGCGTATGTCAGCATTTCACTCACGCAATGGTGATCAGGAGCATATATTGCATAGAAGTACTTTTCTCACTACGGTAAAACCAGCTTCCCCTTAAATAAATCAACGGTTCTTATCCCAACCCCCACTCTATGTGATCCCACGCTCCACATTCTCATCACTCTCTGGGTAAAGATTCTTTTTCTGAACACTCTATTGGATTTATCAGTGACAAACTTATACTGATGAACCCTCGATTTGGGCAGCCAATAACAATTGTAAACATCTTGCGACACCCACACAATCAAAACCTTCTATGGAATGTACAACAACAGCAACTTATATTTAAATAGCGCCATTATCATACTTAAAGCTTCCCCAGGTGCCTCACAGCCGTCTGCTCAATGCATTGTCGCCATCGGCCGACAGGGGGACATACTGGGACGGATGACAAGGTATTCCCACGAAGTCATGGAGCGAAGTCCGGAGGTAAGGAATGTCTGGTAGAGGATTTCAGTAACAGATGAACTGAGGCCGGTAGGCACGCGGTTTGTTACGAAGGTTGAATAGTTTGGTCATATGGTTGACATAGATTATGTGGCATGAATCACATCTTGCAATCAAATATGGCACGAAGTTAGTGAAAGGTTTCACTTTGGATATTCGCCTAGGGCGATTTTGATGTGGGGGCTGAAACCATCCCGATATTTAATTGGAGCAAATATTTCCACATCCGGTATTGGATGGTCTATAAGCAATCTGGTTATTGAGAGGCAGTGGAGGAGTTGACAGGTGTTAGTGGTGAGGTAGGGCTTTGCGCTGTACTTGTGAATAATAATAACACTGCGTTTTCGCCTAATGGCTCCGAGGGGCTCCACTCATTGAGGTGGGGGAAGTAACGAAATTGAAGGACAGGGAAAAGCGGGAGATATGGGATAATTCAAAATAATGCAGTTAAATATTTTTTTGCAATTATACAGCAGAGAGTTTGTTGGGTCTTTTTCTTGAAAAGATGTTCAGTGTACAGAAACAAAGTGGGTAGAGGGAGGTATGGTGAAGATCAACAAAGATCCAACTCTATGTTGGAGGAGCCCCAAGGTGCAGAATATCTCCGCCTGTTCCTATCAATAGCGCATGGGTTGTATCCTGAGAGACATACTAACCTGTCAATTACGGAGGGTCATATAAGTAACCAAAAGTAAACGGTTGTATCAGCACCAAGACACCAAATGCCAAGAGCAGACTTTTCAGCATTTTCTGCCGTGTTCCTCCGAGTCACAATGAGATGATTGGAAGATGGAAGCTCTTTATATGGGCTCAGAAAGCTTCGTGTCGTTAATTATAACACAAACACACAAACTGGGGATTGGCTACCTCTTGGATATATTACCAGGGCCCGGGAACGGTGACAAAGAGTGACTGTAATCAAAGATTTAACCAGTTGCCAAAGCTGGTTTTTGAGTGATATCCATGAATAAGGCCGAATAATGATTAACCTTGGGACGTATTAGATAAACTAAAAATGTGTAAAATGATATACTTGTCATCTTCCAAATTAGTTCATTTTCCAATTATCTTTATTGTGTTTTTACTGGTTCCCTAACCTCCCACTCTCTGAGACAGCCCACAGCGTCTGTGGGCAGAATACTTGTCTGGGACATTTATTTCTCCGTCTGACATAACTGAAGAAGACGGCCTGGTCATTACCTCCTCAGTGGGAGCTTTCTGTACACCGATTGGCTATCACAATTTCTACATTACATCATTGATGACACTTTAACATTTGCTGGGGAAATCTTTGGGAATTTCTGACGCTCCGATTGATGGTATAGAAATGCAATAATTTTCCTACTTCTCTTGGCACCTCTCCAACTACCTGCGTCCTAATACTCTGCTCCCTGCCTCTCTAAGATTATGTTAAGTGTATCTTTCTTTATCTCGCTCTGCTCCTCTAACTCATCATTTGCTTCTCCTTCATCCATCCCCTAGGCCATCTTCCTCTCATGCTGTCTCTCCATTAAATATTTCTAAATCTAAGCCGTTGGTGAATGGTTAAATATTTCCCTCTGATACGGAACTGTCCCTGTCACCAGTCGCCATCCTGTCTGACACTCGTTAGCTAATAGAAAGGAATGAGCTGTATCTTAATATGAAGCAGAAGCTCACTGTCTGCCTGTGGAGACAGCACACAGTCTCTTGGCTAGTGAGAGTTCAAATCCCATGACCATAATTTATTATAAAACTTTGCATTATTGTGGGTTTGATGTTGCCTGGGACGATGTATTCAGATGCAGCTTTTAATATTGTTTCAGAAGCTATATGTCTTCCCTTATCCAGAGCCAGATGCCTCGATTTCGTAAGGTGCATACTCGTTTTCCAATCCCTCCTCAGCCGGGCCCCTCTTTGTCTCCCATTTCCTCCACACCACAATTATCCGAAATCTCTGTGCCAATTCAGGCCTAGCCCTGTGATCATCTCCCGATGTCCATCGCTCAGCCATTGGTTGCTGTGCCTTCAGCTGCCTGCGGAACCCTAAAACCTCGAATTCCCTCTCCACCTCTCCTCTCCTCCAAAACTACGCTCCTTAAACACCCCAAAGCATTGGGCAAATGTTTTCATCAACTGCCATTCTGACTTTTCACAGTGTTCCTGTGAAGCACTTTTGGACTCTACGCTAGGCTATCAACGACATATAAATATACGTTTTTGTTGTTAAGTCTAAGGAAGGTTCTGATATGATCCATCTTGGAAATGTGTTTCTGTTGTTTGTCTAGGCGGCCAAACCTAATGGCCATCAATGCAACAGATTCACTGATGAATCCAGAAAGCAACTTAGTCAAGAGGAACGATGTCTTACGGCAGCTGTACATGGGACTCTCTGAGAACACACCTGGAATATTGTTGCGCAGTTTATTCCCCCGCAGCTAAGAAAGGATATATATTGTCACAGAGGGAATTGCAGCGAAGGTTCACCGGAATGATGACTGGGGTGGCAGGATTGTCGTTTGAGCTGAGAATGGGTGGACTCGGCCTGTATTCAGTGGAGATTAGAAGAATGAGGTGTGATCTGGTTGAAGGGTATACAATTCTGAGAGATTTGGGCGGATTGGTGCGGGGGTGTGAGGGGGCACGGGGTGGATTTCCCCCTCCCCCTGGAATGGGGCGTCTGGAACCTCCGGCCCCAATCTGAGGATACGGGGTCGGGAAATTCAGGAATGAGATGATGGGGAAATTCTTTCACTCAGATGGTTCTGAACCTGTGATAATCTCGACAACAGGATGCTGTGGGGGGCATGTCACTGAATATAGCTAAGTAGGAAATAGATAGATTTATACACACTAATGGCGTCCATGGGGATGGGGAGAGATAGAGGTAGTAAGACGTTGCAATATAGGATCTGCCATGATCATTTTGAATGGAGAAGCAGAGGCTGAAAGGGCCGAATGGTCCACTCCTGCTGCTGTTATTTTCAAGTTTTTACATTTAGTGCGAAAATTAATTGAAAATTTGAAACTCGTCACCACAGGAAACAGATGCTTTGAAGAGTGTAGATTTATTCAAGGGGAAGCCAGATAAACACCTGATGGAGGAAAATAACAACAGCACCGTTCTAATCTCCCTCGGGTGAGAGTAACATTGACAGACTCGGCCTGTTTAGTCCCTGCTCTTCTCCCTACATTCCAGCACGCAGAATTATAGACTAATGAAATATTTCTTGCTGGGTTTCAGATAACACGATCCGATGTAGCAGCTATGGTAAGACCTGACAAACCGATTCCGCAGACTTGACGAGGCCCAGATCCGTCTCTGTGCTTTGTGGGTAATAGTGTTACAAAGATAAATGACCTACAATAGGAGTGAAACATGAGACATCGCCTGAGGCTCCAACCGAGTCTCAACTTAATCGGGGATGTGTAGGAAGATGTAGAAGATGTAGAAGAATCCGATGGCCTCGAAACGTTGACCATGTCTTTCTCCCCACAGAGGCTGTCAGGCCCGCTGAGGTTTTCCAGCAGTTTTTGTTTTTGTGAAAAATGTCCCGATTGTCTCAGCCAGCGGACATCTTTGACATTTGGGCTTCACACTTGGGAGAGAGCCTCTTAGTTGTGTGGAACAAGCCATGCAAGATTCGGGCTACATATAAAGCTGAAATCGAATAGTTTATCTCACCTTTAAGCCCAGTGTATTCTAAAGAGGTTATGGAGCGGCGTGCAAAATCCAGGCCCAAATTTGCAGTCAGGACTTTATTTGCAGAACGATGCGTCTTCAGGCGGCAATGATTTGAGGCGTTGCTGAGAGAAATTGGGGTTTCTTGGCGAAACTTGGCTTTTAATTGGCCGAGCGAAGAGACTGAATGCGAGTTTGCTTTTTATTCGATTTGATTTGTTTTGACCTCAATGAAGTGTTCACATACCATATGGAATGTACACATTCAGGAATGGTGCGAAAGAAGGGGAAGTGCGATTGAATGAGTAGCTCTTGATTTAAGTTTTTATTTTTGCTCCCTATTGCACTTAATGGAAATTTGCCTTCAAATGTTCTTTCTTTTCTGAGTCTGCCAGTTTGAAGATCAATGAAACTTATTGCATTCATTTCAGTTGTCGCTCTCGCCATCACATACTTGATGCTTCAACAGCATCGGGTACAGGGGGCCTTTAGCTGTGATGCTCCTTGGAACTTGTTGCCGTCAGCTCGCCCATGATCCACAATTATGGGCGGACTGTGAAGTATGTCGTCCTGATCGGTTATCACAATATCTGGTATGACTTGTGCCGATGTCGTTTCTGAGGCACGCGGTTTTATTAAAGTGCCCTGGATACAGATGGTGATGCAAGGAACAAAGGACAAAGAACAAAGAACAAGGAAAAGTACAGGACAGGAACAGGCCTTTCGGCCCTCCAAGCCTGCGCCGCTCATGTTGCCCGTCAACTAAAACATTTTGCACTTCCGGGGTCCCTATCGCTCTATCCCATCCTATTCATGTATTTGTCAAGCTGCCTCTTAAACACCACTATTGTACCAGCTTCCACCACCTCCTCTGGCAGCGAATTCCAGACACTCAGACCGGGAGACAGCATAGAGAGGCATGGGGGCCCGGATCTAACTGGGAGACAGGATAGAGAGGCATGGGGGCCCTATCTGACCGGGAGACAGGGCAGTGAGGCATGGGGGCCCTATCTGACGGGGATACAGGGCAGTGAGGCATGGGCCCTATCTGATGGGGAGAAAGGGCAGTGAGGCATAGGGGCCCGGATCTGACCGCGAGACAGGGCAGTGAGGCATGGGGGCCATGAACTGACCGGGAGATAGGAGAGTGAGGCATGGGGGCCCGGACGTGACCGGGAGAGAGGATAGTGAGGCATGGGGGCCCGGATGTGACCGAGAGACAGGATAGAGAGGCATGCAGGCCCGGATCTGTCCGGGAGACAGGATAGTGAGACATGAGGGCCCGGATCTGTCCGGGAAACAGGATAGTGAGGCATGGGAGCCCGGATGTGACCGGGAGACAGGATAGTGAGGCATGCGGGCCCGGAACTGACCCGGAGACAGTATAGTGAGTCATGGGTCCCGGATCTAACTAGGAGAAAGGATAGTGAGGCATGGGGGCCCGGATCTAACTGGGAGACAGGATAGTGAGGCATGAGGACCCGGATCTAACTGGGAGACAGGATAGTGAGGCATGGGTCCCGGATCTAACTGGGATACAGGATATTGAGGTATGGGTCCCGGATCTAACAGGGAGACAGGATAGTGAGGCACGGGTCCAGGATCTAGCTGGGAGACAGGATAGAGAGGCATGGGGGCCCGGATCTGATCGGGTGACCGGATAGAGAGGCATGGGGGGCCGGATCTGACCGGGAGACAGGCTAGAGACGCATGGGGGCCCGGATGTGACCGGGAGACAGGATAGAGAGCCATGGGGGGCCCGGATCTGATCGGGAGACAGGATAGAGAGGCATGGGGGGCCGGAGCTGACCGGGAGAGAGGAGAGAGAGGCATGGGGGCCCAGATGTGATCGGGAGACAGGATAGAGAGGCATGAGGGCCCAAATCTGAACCAGGCTCCAGGATGGAGAGGCATTAATGATCGGATATGACCCGGGTCCAGGATAGCGACGCATTGGTGCGGTATCTGACACTGGGACAAGCATAGAGAGGCATGTGGGGGCCGCATCTGACACCGGGACATGGATACAGAAAAATTGGTGCCGGATCTCACCCTCGGGCAAGGATAAAGAGGCATGTGGGGCCGTATCTACCGCCGGGACAAGGATAAAGGTGCACGTGGGGCCGGATCTGAACCTCAGTCGAGGACAGAGGGGCATTGATGATCGTTTCTGATCCGAGTCAAGAATAGAGAGGCATGGAAATCCGGGTATTACCCTCTTTATAGACCATGGAGGGTGGACAGGGCTGGTCCTGACCACGGGAAACAGGACAGAGGGAGTGGTGTTGGAAGTTGGGAAATGGGCTGTGGGGTTGGCGGACGTCGTGGGGTTGGGTGTGGGGGATGTGGGTCTGCAAAGCCCTGCAGACTTGAACAGCAACCTAAGGGGTCCACTGGATAATAAAATCGAAACGCAGCCCAATCTTCCATTGGTGACGGGATTAACAAAATGCCTGTTTCAAAACTGCAGCTTCTCTGCAGGGACAAAGTGAATCTGAGATCAGTGCTGCTTTCTGTTAACTGGGGGCTAGGGGTGAATCTCGAATGGGGACGGCCTGTGAGCCGTGAGTTAGAGGGGGAGGCCGAACTCGGAGACAGAGGGAAAACTGCTTTGGAGAAGGAAGAAAGATTCCAGTGTTAAGTGGGTGGCATTCCTACATGTTGGAGCTTGTGAGAAAACGGTTACCGTCTCTTCAGAGGATACCAATCTCTGTGTAATAATCACTATACTTTTTAATAACATTAAACACCTGTCTGTCACTCAGTCACAGACTCTGCAGTGACTGACCCGTGTGTAAATCACACAGTCCTGGACCAGCCCTGGTGGAGCACGGATTGTACTGATACCGGTGCACGGGTCCGAAATGTGATGACAAACTGAACCACGGATGGTACAGAATCAAAAGGTAACAAAAGGAGCCAATTTAAGGTGAACTAGGGGCTTTGGGTTGGGAACCACCTGTATAAATGATAAAAACATCAGAGGAGGAACATAAAGTGAGAGTGGCCTGGTCCGTCAGGCAGAACAATGATAGAAGGAAAGGATACAGGGAATGGGGAAGAGCCAGAGAGAGAGTTACAGGGAAAATACAGTCAGATCCTAATGGAGTGGAATATAGAACGGGAAAAAATGGAGACAACATTGGATAGAGCGGGATATATATACAGGAAAGAGAGTAAAGGGGGATAACGCTAGATGTAGGGCGATTCAGAAAATAGACAGAGTGTAAAGGGAGATAAACCTGGACAGAGGGGGTTATAAGACAGGAACAGAGTCTGAAAGGGGATATCACTGGATAGAGAGGATGTGTAAGTGTGCTGTGGATGTAAAGGGAAGTTAGGGGTGACGAAGAACTGGGCCAGGGTTACGCGAAGTGATTGTTCACTTCCGATTTCTGAACCTGGAGATGAAGTTGCGTTTGGTGGTGACATCAAACTGGAGGTTGTGTAAATGGCGGTGGATGATCCGTTGAAGGTGGACAATGCTGGGATGGAAGGAGGACGGAAAAGGGTGCGCTGAGGTTGAATGTGGGATGGAGGGGGAGATGTGAGGGCTGTAGTGGGGGCAATAGGATGGACGTGATCAATGTCCCTGTCTAAGCAGTGAGAGGGTGGGGAGTCAGGGTGCTGGGAGTCAGCTGAGGGAGCAGGAAGTTATGTCAGAAATAATGCCGTGGGCGGTTGCAGTCCAGGAGCTGACACACATAATCATAGTGGAAAGATGCCCTTCAGCATATCAAGTCTGCACTGACATATGAGGAAAATCTGACCTACATACCTAATCCCATTTACCAGCACTTGGCCCACAACCTTGAATGTTATGATTTGCCAAGTGCTCATCCAGGCATTTTTTCAAATAGGAGAGGCAGCCCAGCTCCACCACCCTCCCAGACATTGCAGTCCAGATCGTCACAATCCTTTGTGTAAAAATTTTTTCCTCACATTTCCCCTAAACCTCCCGCCTCTCACCTTGTCCTTGTGTCCCATCGTGACTGACCCTTCAACTAAGGGCAACAGCTGCTCCCTATCTACTGTTTCCATGCCCCTCATAATCTTGTACACATCGATCAGGTCGCCCCGCTGTCTTCTCTGCTCCATTGAAAACAACCCAAGTCTATCCAACCCATCTTCATAACTTAAATTTTTCATCGCAGGAAACATCTTGGTGAATTCCCTCTGCTCCCCAACAATTTTAATCAAATCCTTCCTATAATCTGGCGTCCAGAACTGCACACACTACTCCAGCTGTGGCCTCACCATGACACCTCCAACATGATCTCCCTACTTTTGCAATCTATGCCTCGATTACTAAAGGGATGTGTCCCATGTGCCTTTTTCACCACCTCACTAACATGCCTCTCCTACTTCAGAGATCTATGGACACACACGGCAAGGTCCCATTTTACGTTAGAACTTCTTAGTGTCATGTCAAGTTACTTCTTAAAGTGTATTACCCCTCACTTATGACGCTTAAATTTTATCTGCCATATATCTGCCCACTTGACCATCCCGTCTATATCTTCCTGTAGCCCAAGACACTCATCCTCACTGTTAATCACCCGGCAAATCTTTGTGTTATCCGCAAACTTAATATTCCCAATACCACCACACCACCCCGCCCAACCCACACACATCCCCCACCCCACATAGTCATCTATGTATTTTATATAAATAACGAATAATAGTGAATCCAGCACAGATTCCTTTGGGACGCCACCGGAAATTGGCTTCCAGTAACTAAATCATCCTTCTTTCATCACGTTGTTTTTCCTCCAACTAAGCCAAATTTGAATCCACCTTATCATATAACCATGCATATCATGTGCATTTGCCTTCATTATAAATTTCCCATGTGGGACCTTGTCAAAGACTTTGCTGTAATGCATATAAGATATATCAACAGCACTATCGTCATCTAACCACCTGGTCACCTTCTCAAAAAATTCAATCAAATTCGTCAGTCATTACCATCCTCTGACAAAGCCATGCTGACTATCCCTTGTCAAACCTTGCCTCTCCAATTGAAGATAGATTGTCTCCTTCAGAATTTTCTGCAATAATTTCAACACCACTGACTTTAGGCTCACTGACCTGTAGTCCCCTGGCTTATCTCTACAACGATTCTTACATACCGGAAACCCACTGGGTGTTCTCCAGTATAGTAGCACCTCTTCCATATCCAGAGCGGAATAAAAAAATTGGTTCAGAGCCCATGTGATCTCCCCCCTTGCCTCCCTCAGCAGTCTGCGACACCGATCATCTGGACCTGGAGATTTATCCAATTCCAAGCCTGCCAAAACCTCCAATAACTTGTCACTCCCTCTCTGAATTTGCTCAAGAACCTCGCAGTCTCTCTCTCCGAGTTCCATACCTTCCTCCTCATTCTCTGTGATTGTCGTTTCACTTCTGGTGGATGGAAGATTCCGGAGACTGTTGTCAAAGTGAGACACTGCTCCACACATGGCACAGGCTGGTTAAGTGGTAATTTCAGAATTTCTAATATTAGATTTACATTCACTGTCCAGCATTGTTCACATCTGTTACGTTCTTAAATATTGATATACCTCATTTCAGGTCCACATCCCACCGTGGGACAGAAGCAAGTAACCAGGACAGTTTGTGTGAACTGGGGTAGAAATCACTGCAACTGGGTCCATGAGATCAAAGTTAGAAACTGCAGCAGCTACTTCGTTTATGAGTTGGATTCGTTATTCGGTTGCTCTGCTTATTGTACAGGTAAAATGTCATTTCTAAATGATTCAGAAGTTTTGTTCAGGAAGCCCCATGTCACCAATACAACTAAGAAATTGACAAAGCCTCTATCCTTTGCGTAAGGTACACGAGGAATAATAGATCTGACACACAATGAACGTTCCACCAGAACTATGGTGATTTGCACCAGTCACTGTTGTCTGTGTCTACCAGACACTCCACTCCAATTAGGACCATGCGGTAGAGGAAGGCTCTGAATGTGGAGCTGGGCAACAGCCGCTCCCTCAGTGGGACAGACTGCTAATGAAGAGTAGTGTTGGTGGTCTAGGATCTGATGAAGTTGTCTCTGTCATTCACCACCACGAAAAAGGCGGCACGTTTCGGCACAATCCATACGTTACTCTTTCTTCATTGCAGATCCAAATACAGCCCAAACTCAGGAAAAGCCGGAACAGTCGAGTGCAAAGCCGGCTGACCGTTCATCATCGGCTCCAGCAGCTTATATAACCTCAGGTATCCATCAGTGGGCAACGATTCAAAACAAGCTCTTCACCTATTGAGAGCTCAGTCCAGCAGAAGCATCCACTTCCCACTGAGGGACAGCGGCTGAGAAACTGAGGGTGTAGGGTGGAGTGACTGAGGGGAGAGGGTTGCAGTTAGTGAGGGCAGTGGGATGTAGTGACTGAGGTGAGTGGGATGCATTGACTGAGGGGAGTGGGATGTAGCGAATGACGTGTGTGGGATGTAGTAACCGAGGGGAGTGGGATGTAGTGACCGAGGGGAGTGGGATGTAGTGACGGAGCACAGTGAGATGTAGTGGCCGAGGGGAGTGGGATGCAGTGACTTAGGGGAGGTGGCTGCAGTGACTGAGGTGAGTAGGATGCGGTAACTGAAGTCTGTGTGATTTCGTGAGTGAGGAGATTGGAATTCAGCAGCCAACCAGTGTGTTTATTAATGACTGGATTGATTGGCATGTCGTTTAGTGTAGTGTTCAGTGATTGGCGGCAGTTGGGTTCCTGTTTCAGATGGTGGGATGTCTTCATTTACAGCAGTCTGCAGTGATATAAATAATATGTATTGGTTAAATACAAGTTCAATACACACTGCCATGTGTAATGTTCACAGCTGATTTTACCTATATGTATATTTTTTTTCAAATATAACACAAGTTCCAACGCACCTTATGTTCTGGCGTTCGCAGAATGCACACAGTCCATTTAAACCTTTGGCACACTGTGGTCAGACATCTTACATTCTAAAAGCAAGAGACATATATCAGTTCACCAGATGTTATGTGTCCCTCATCAGCTGCTCCCCGACGCTTTTCACACCGGGAGCCAAGCAGTCTCACCACACTCTGTCTTTGACACGAGGGTTACCAATCTCCACTCACCAATGCCTCGCATTGGAACCTTCTCCCAAACTGACAGTTTCTCTCAGATGCCATCTGCAAGGCGCCACCTCCAGGGTTTCCAACTCTCCAACGGATGTTCTTCTTCCCTGAAGTGCCAAGTGCATCTAAATTATCCTGCATGGACTATTCTCTCACCGACTCAGCGGACAACAATACCAATGCTTCATATGTACTAGCAAAGAGTTACCGATCGTCAACGGTGTTTTCAGACCTTCTTGCCTCTTGGAAGCCGTTCTCTCTTTAAATCTGGTTTCAACAGAGTTTCTCTCTTTAATACTGAAGCCTGGAGCCTTTACCTCTATCCCGCCCCATCAACTTCATTAACGGAACCTTTTCCAGGTCCCTGCCGTTCCTTTGACTAGAAGATCTGCTGGCGAGTGTCTACTGCTCCACAACCCTGGATTGTGCGGCCGTTTCTTTAGCTTGCGGCTCGTTATCAGCCCACCTTGCTCCGGTCTCTATGGAAGGTACTTTCAACCAGTTTTACACTGGGACTAGCTATCCACCGCATTTAGGTGGTTTCTGTTTGGCAAATATCTTCCAAGCCAGCTGAACTCCAACAGTTTCCAAAAAAACGTCTGCCTTTCTTCCTCTGTGTGTGCCTATGGGAGGGACCTGCCTGTCTGCGTCCTTATTCCTAGGCAACAGCACCATTTTGTCTACACTTGTGTTTGCTCAGCTTATCAAGTCGTAAACCCTCATTAGGCATGCAAGCACCTTTTCAAAAGGGAATCTGGAACTAATTTTGACCTTTCTTAACGCACGGATCAGTCAAAACAAATCAAGCTTAAATTGCGAAGCCTAAACTCATTCTTTACAATTAAAAATACCATTATAAATTACTTAAACTATCTCTATTTCCAAACATGTGAAACGTTCACTGAAGCTTCGTGACAAAAAACGGTGAAATTTCTAGATGACCACACTCTTTGATCCCTCATATCCCTCTTCATTTACTATGGATTCAAAACCTGCCCCAACTCATGAAACCGAAGAAAGATCGACCAGTGAATCCATTGATATGTTGCCCTCTCATTCAGCGAAGTGTTCAAGCTCAGGAGTCTGCACGGTGTGGTTGATTCTAACTGATCCTTGACTTAATTTGATACAAGGAGGATTGGGCCAAAGAGGGTTATTCCACATCTAACAAAGGGGATGTGAAATAGAGCCTGAGGACAGTGCTATGCAACATTTCATTAAACTGTAGTGTGGTGACTAAACGGGGTTGGGTGTAGTTACTGACAGGAGTGGGTTGGAGAGACTGAGTGCAGTGGGGTGTAGTCACTGAGGGGATTGGGGTGTAGCGAATGGTCTGAGTGGGATTCAGTGACTGAGGGGAGTGGGGTGTAGTGGCTGAAGGGAGTTCGATACAGTGAGTGAGGTTTCTGGCAATCATTGAGTGAGTGGAGTGGAATGTGCTAACTGAGGGGGTGGGATGCAGTGACTGAGGGCAGTGGGAGGCAGGGAGTGAGGGGAGTAGGATGCTGTGACTGAGGGGAGTAGAATGCAGTGACTGATGGGAGTAGAATGCAGTGTCTGAGGGGAGTAGAATGCAGTGTCTGAGCGGAGTGGGATATTGTGAGTGAGGGGAGCGGGATGCATTGACTGAAGTGATTGGGATGTTAATTCTGTGATATTTCGCACTGAGCGAATTTGTGAAGTTGAATGAATTGATTGAAGCTGTAGCCTTTAGTTACTCAATTCACAGTTTACAGCGACAGATGGAAATTCATTTGATGGTTAATGTTGTTAGAAGTCGAGCAATGTCATGTTCTGCAGACACTTGTGCCTAACAAGGTTGAGCTTCTAAAGGAGATCCCCATTTTCCATCATTTCCCTCTACTTTGATTCGAGATGCTGGGGCATCGACACCTCAGCAACCAGAGGAACCATCGACAAGAGAATCCACTGAGAAACCATCTTCTATCTCTGCCGTGTCTCCATACTCAGGTATCTGCTCTGTGAGGTTTATTCTAAAATGATTCATCACGCAACGTGACTACAAAATTACACAGCCCCAGGGATTTACCCTGTACCTTCCTGGTCGTGCTGGGGGGAAATATCCTGTTCCAGTTGTAGAATGCGATGATGCCGGGAATTGGTTAACGGTGACTGAGGGCAGTGGGATGCAGTAACTGAGGTGAGTGGGATTCAGTGACTGAGGGGAGTGGGGTGTATGACTGATGGCAGTGGGACGTAATGACTGAGAGGAGTGGGATGCAGTGACTGAGGGGAGTGGAATTCAGTGACTGAGGGGAGTGAGATGCAGTGATTGATGCGAGTGGGATGTCGTGACTGAGGTGAGTGGGATGTCGTGACAGAGTGGAGTGCGGTGCAGTAACTTAAGTGAGTGGAATGCAGGGACTGAGCTGAGCGGGATGTAGTGACTGATGGGAGTGCAATGCATGGACTGAGTGGATTGGGGTGCAGAGGCTGAGCAGTGAGAGATTGAAGGACTGAAGGTTGTGTGAATTAGTGAGTGAGGGGAATTTAATTCAGTAGCTAATGTTGGTGTTTATTAATGGCTAGAGAGTTTGGGGTGCCGTGTACGGGGAAGTGGGATAAAGCGATTTTCAACAGTTAGCTGTCCTGTTTGAGAGCCTGGGATTTCTTCAGTTACAGCACAGACTGCAGTGATAGAAATGAAGTGTATTTGATCAATACAAGTGAAATGCTGACTGCTGAGTGTTAGGATCCCAGCTGTGGTTACCCGTGGAAAATCATGCTGAAACCCGCCTTATAGAAGGTAACGTTCAATGTGTTTATTTTTATTAGATACGTGGTGAGTAGCTACTGAACGGAGTCGCATGACGCTGCTGCTGATGTTTTATCAAAAGTATAAAATATGTATTAAACAGGAAATTATATTACCATCCTATTTCACCCACAAGTGTAACTTTTACAGATATATTTTTAAGGATAACACAAGTAACAAAGGTGTCTCATACTTTAATGTTCACAATAAGCACATAGTACATGTAAACCTATGGCACCCTGTGGTCAGACATACCACAGCCTGAAACCAAATGAAACATAAACATGTGCTATGGATCTCTCATCAAGTCCTCCCAGACACTTGTCACTCCAGAAGCCAACTATTCTCACTACACTCTGTATTTCACAGGAGGAATTCCAATCTCCAATGCATCACCTTGGAATCTTCTCCCAAACTGATGCTTTCTCTCAGATGTCGTCGGCAAGGCGCCACGTCCATGATTTTGAACTCTCCTTGTGATGCTCCTCTTCCTTTGGTCGCCACATGCCCCCCGCTGCCTTCCACGCACTCTCTCTCTCTCTCTCGCCGATTCAGCTGACAACAATACTATTGCTTCACATGACCTGGCAAAAAGTTAATGTCTTTCAATGGTATTTGTGGCATTCTAGCTGACCTCGCTTTAACTCTGCTTTCTGCGCCGTTTGTTTCTTTAAAACTGAAGCTTTGAGGCTCTCTATGAATTTCAATAAAAGGACCTTTTCCTGGTTCCTGACTTTCCTTTGACTAACAGATCTGCTTGAGAATTTCTACTGCTCCACTCCCTTGGATTTTGCAGTGTTTCATTAGCCTGGGAATTACTTTCTTCCCCCTTTGCCACAGTCTCTGTGGCAGCTACTTTCAACTAACTCCACATTGGGGCTAGCGACCTTTGTCATTTAGGTGGATTCTGTTCGGCAAATGTGGTCCAAGCTAGATGAACTCCAACAGCTTCCAAAAAGACTGCTGTCTTTCTTCTTTATTTCTGCGCTTGTGGGAGGGACTTGTCGGTCTGTACCCCCGTTGCTCGGCAACAACAATATTTTGTTTACTCTTGTGTTTGCTAATCTTAAGTCGTAAATTCTCATTAGCAATTCAAGCACCTTTTATAAAGTGAATCTTAAAACTTATTTTGACCTTCCTTAACACACAGATACAGAAATAGGAAACAAACATAGACTTTAAGTCATGGCCAACACCGACAAATAAAAATAATTCTGAAATTTGCAGGTGCCACCAGTCTTCACTCCCTCATCTCCCTCTTACTTCATTGAAGGTTCAGAGGCTTCCCCAAATAAGGAACCCGGAGAACAATCGACAAGTGAAACAATTGATATTTCGTCCTCCAATACAGCGAAGTGTTCACGCGCAGTTATCGGCACGGTGGAGTTGATTCTAAACTGGTTCATCAATTAATTTGACTCCAGCAAGGTTCAGTCCAAGTGGTTTATTCCACTTCTCACAGAGGGGATATGAATACGTGCCTGAGGACAATGATATCTAATGTTTCATTAAACTTGTTTGTGGTGACTGAGGGGGTTAGATGTAACATGTGAGGAGAGTGGGAAGCAGTGAATGAGGGGAGTGGGATGTAGTGACTTCGGGGAGTGAGATCCAGTGATTGAGGCGAGTGGGATGCAGTGACTGAATGGAGTGGGATGCAGTGACTGAGGGGAGTGGGATGGAGTGACTGAGGGTAATGGCGTGCATAGAGTTTGTGGTGTGGGGAGTTCTGACTGAGGGGTGACAGAGCATGGTGTCATTGGTGAGTTTGAAATTGCCTAAAAGGATCTGAAATATCTGGTATTAGTTTGGAGGTGATATTATACATAAACTCTTCACACAGTATGATCGCTGAAATCTGATGCTGAAGGGTGCAGGATGTACTGACAGAGGGGAGTGTGATGTAGTGAGTAGGGGGAGTGGGATGCTATGGCTGAGGGGAATGTGGTGTAGTAACTGAGGGGATTGTGTTTCAGTGAGTAAGGGGAGAGAGATGTCGTAACTGAAGGGTGAGGGATGTAACGACTGAGTGAGTGGGATGTAGCGACTAAGTGTTTGGGATGGGAAGTAGTGGCTTAGGGGAGTGGGAAGTAGTGACTGAGGGCTGGCATATTAACTTACATTTTTTCCTTTCTTTATTTTACCGTCTTGACTCTGGCTATCTGCTCTCACTTACAATTTGCTTTATGCAGCATTTGACACTTTAATTCTGAAGCATGTCGCATTGTTCTCTTCCTCTCACTCTTAACTTCATTAACAGGACCTGCTTGAGACTTTCTCCTTTCCCACTCCCCTAAATTTTGTGGTCTTATCTTCAAGTTGGGCGTGGTTATCTGCTCAATTTGCACCAGTCTCTCTGGCAGCTACCTTCAAACAGTTTTAGCTTGAGGCTTGTTACCTGCCCCTTTTTCGTTGCCTGCACTTTGGCAATGTTTTTGAAAGCTAGCTGAAGTCCAACAGCGTCCCAAATAAGCTGTTAGCTTGCTTCTTCCCTGTGTGTGTGTAGGAGATACCTGCCAGACTGGACAGCTGTTGCTAGGCAAAAGCAACATTTTTTTTACAGCACTTGTGTTTTCTTTAGTTTTTATGTCGCAAACTCCCATTTGTAATGCAAGCACCTTTTTAAAGTGAAACAAAAAGTCAAATACAGATATACAGTTCAAACTAAAACTATAAAACAAACAATCCTAGCACCTACAAGAAACATTATAACATCCCTTAACAATCTCCATTCCCTAAAATGTGTGACATTCACTGAATCTTCATGTCAATCGGTGAAATTTCCAGTTATGTCCACTACTCGCTTCCTCATCTCCTTCTTCCTTTATTATAGATTCCGTGACTTCACCAACAAAGAGGCCCGAGAAAGAATCGATGAAAGAATCTGTTGGAATTTCACCCTCTATTTCTCCGAAGTCTTCAAGCTCAGGTAACTGCAAAGTGGGGTCGTTCCGAAAGGAATTCTTCACTTAATTTGACTCCAGGATTATTCACTCCAATACATTACTCAATCTATTCCGGAGCGAATGTGTAATAGTGTCAGAGGACAATGCATGTAATATTACGTTAAACAAGAAGTTGGTGACGAAGGGGAGTGGGCTGTACTGGCTGAGGGGAGTGGGATGCAGTGACAGAGGGAAATGGGATGCAGTGATTGAGTGGGTTGTTATGTGGTGATTGAGCAAAGTCTGAAACAGCGACTGAGGGGAGTGGGTTGTAGTGGCTGAGGGGAGAGGGATATAGTGACTGTGGGGAATGGGATGCAGTGATTCAGGGGATTGGTATGTCATGACTGAGCCGAGTGTGATGCAGCGACTGAGGGGACTGGTACGTAGTGGATCCGAGTGTTGGACGCACTGAGTAAGGGGAGTGGGATGGCATTACATTGGGAGATGGGATGCAGGAACTATAGGGCTGAGCTGGAGTGAGTGAGGGAGGAGGGTTGTTGTGAATGGGATGTGGGATTTAGTGGCTAAGTTGAGTGGAATAAAGTGATTGAGAGGAGTATGGTTTAATGACAGGAGGGAGTGGGAGGTCGTGACTGAGGGGACTTGGAGTTAGTTACTGGGGTACAACAAGGAAAGAAAGAGCACAGTGACCTTGGCCGGTTTCAAATTTTCCATTTGATGACGTCAATCATCCCTAAATATTACTACCAATTAAATGGTCTCCTGAGGTGATATGCGCACTTAAATCTCCCATGTCTCCTTACTTCACTGCAGGCACAGGGACAACACCAACTCCGGAATCTGAGGAGCAGTCCACTCTAAAATCCACTCTCCACGAATCTAGTAGGCCAAAAGGATCTGATATATCAGGTATCAGTTTTGTGGAGGTTACCCGCAGAAAACCTTCAGAAAAAATGATCGCTGAAATCTGGTACAGAACTGTGCGGGATGTACTGACTGAGGGGAGAGGGATGTAATGACTGAGGGGAGTGGGATGTTGTTACTGAGGGGAGTAGGAGGTACAGAATGAGGGGAGGTGGAATTCATTTATTGAGGCGAGCGGGCAATGTGACTGACGCCAGTGGGATGTAGAGACTGATGTCTGTGTGAATCAGTGACTAAGGGGAGTGGGCAGGAGTGAATTAGAGTAGTTGAATGTAGTGACTGAGAGGATCGGGAAGCAATGACTGAGGTCATATTGATGTTGTGACTGAGGGGAATTGGAGGTAACTCATGAGGGGAGGGGCATGGAGTGACTGTGAGGAGTGAGATGCAGTGACTTAGGGGAATGGGACATGGTGACTCAGGGGAGTGGGATGTAGTGACTGAGGGAAGTGGGATGCAGTGAATGAGGGGAGTGGGAAGCAGTGACTGATGAGACTTGGACTTAGTGACTGGGGTACAGCCATTAGTGACGGAGCAGAGTGATTTTGGCGAGCGTCAGGCTGTATGATAATAGGTGAATCATTATCTAAGCTGTCCTACAAATTAAATGATCTCTTGAGGTGATACACGCACATCAATCTTCCATGTTTCCTTCCTTCACTGCAGATCCAGGGACAACGCCAACTCCGGAATCTGAGGAGAACTCGACTCGAAAATCCGCTCTCCCTGAATCAACTAGTCCAAAAGAATGTGAAACATCAGGTATCTGTTTGGAGGACATATACCACAGAAAATCTTCACACAACATGACCACTGAAAACTGGAACTGAAGGGTGCAGGGTGTCCTGACTGAGGGATGCAGGATGTAGTGAGTGGAGGGAGCGGGATGTTGTGACTGAGGGGAATGAGGCCAAGTAAATGAGGGCAATGAGATTCAGTGAGTGATGGAATGGAATGTCGTGGTTGAGGGTTCTGGGGGTAGTGAATCAAAGGAGTGGGATGTAGTGACTGGGAGGTGTGGCGGACAGTGACTGAGGTGATTGAGGTGTACTGAATGAGGCGAGTGGGAATCAGTGACTGACAGAAGTGGAATGTAGTGTTTGAGGGGTGTCGGATGCAGAACTGAGGGGAGAGGGATTTACAGACTGAGGGGAGTGAAATGCCTGACTCCTGGGAGTGGCAGCAGTGACTGAGGGAGGGCAGATGCATTGACTGAGGGGTGTGGACGGATGTGAATGAGGGGAATGGAAAGTAATGATTGAGGCGAATGGGACCCAGTGACTGAGGGGAGTGCGATGGCATGGCTGAGGGGATGGGATGTTGAATTGAGGGGATTGAGGCGCATTTACTGCGGGGAGTAGGACGAAGTGAATGAGTGGAGTGGGAAGTAGTGCCTGAGTCGAGAGGGATGCAGCAACTGAGGGGAGTCGGACTCCGTGGCTGAGCCGAGTGGGATGTATGATTGAGGGGAATGGGACACCTTGAGGATGTAGTGACTGAGGGGTGTGACATTTTATACTGAGGGCATGGGGTGTAGTTACTGAGAGGGTCTGGGACACAGTAACAGACGACCATGGGATGCACTGAATGAAGGGAGGGGTTTGTGGTGAATGAGGAGGGTGGGAGGTAGCGAATCAGGGGAGGGGATGTAGAGATTGAGGCGAGTAGCACGCATTCACTGAGGGCAGTGGGGGCACGTGGTTCAGGGGAGCGGGATGAATGGCTGAGGGGAGTGGATTGCAGTGATTGAGGGCAGTGGGATGCAGCGACTGAGCGGCGTGGAATTTAGCGGTTGAGTAAAGTGGGATTTACCGAATGAGGGCTGGGGGATGTTTTGAATGAGCCCAGTGAAAGACAGTAACTGAGGGCAGCGGGACATAATGACTGACGGTAGTGGGACGCAGTTACTGAGGATAATGGCACGCAGTGACTGAGGAGATTGGGATGCAGTGACTGAGGGGAGCGGGATGCAGTGACAGCGGGGAGTGGGACGCAGTGACTGAGGGGAGTGGGTAGAATGGACTGCGGGGTGTGGGATGCAGTGACTGAGGGTAGTGGGATGCAGTGAGTGAGGTGCAGTGTTGAGTTGTGTGGGACGCAGTGACTGAGGGGATTTGAGCGTAGTGAGTATGGGGAGTGGCACGCAGTGAATAAGGGGAGTGAGATGCATTGAGTCAATACATTTGAATTCAGTGATTGTGGTATTTTGCGTAATTTGCCTCATGTGGCTCCTTTTCTCTCTTCCTTCATTTTCCATTCACATCTCTTCACTCTCACACTTGTTTCAATCTCTCCTCTCTTACTCGAGTTGTTCGCTGCTTGTTCTCATCCTCCTGTTCCCCACTCCAATCTGAAGTTTTAGCTTGGCTGGTTTCTGCCCGAATTTGGAGATTTTTGGTCCGGCCAGTTCATTTCTCAGTTGAGATGTAGATGATCTGCAGTTGAGCATTTCTGACGAATCCCCTGGTGAGTAATGGTCCAGATTGATTCGCTGTGGTGAAGCAGTCATGTCAGGTTATTCAGTAAGTGTGCATGTGCAGAACAGAACGAATAGGAGCAGGGGAAGACCATTCGGCCCCTCAGCCTGCTCCCCCATTCAATACGCTCATGGCGGATCTTGGGATTCAACTGCACTTTCCTGCCCGCTCCCCATATCCCTTGATCTCTTGAGGCACCAAAACTCTGCCTTTCTCAGTATTAAAATTAATTGCAGGAAGCCATTCCTGGCACTGGTCAATCATTCCTAATCGCTGTAAAATCCCTATACTTTCGGGATGTGCTTTTAGGGAAATAAATATTCGGCCCTTTCCCGCTGTGCCCTATGTGTGACTCCAGATCCACAGCAATGTGACTGACTCCTCACTGTCCTCTGAAATGGCCGAGGCAGACACTCAGTTGTATCCAGCCGCTAGAGAGAAGGGAGACCAGACTGACTGCAGCGCTTCACGAAGGCGCCTGCCAACCACCTTCTCAAGTTCAGTTATGGATGGATAGTAAATGCTGGCCTTGCCCGCAATGCAGACATACAACAAATTAAAACAAAACAAAACCGTAGAATCGCTTTGTGTGAAATCATTGGAAATAAAGGCTGCAACTTTGGAAATATTTTTTGAGCCTCTATGTCACTCTGTGCCTCTGTGTCAATCGTGGCTTCAACTCTCTGTCTCTCTCTGTCGCATTCTCTGTTTCTTCCTCCGTCTGTCTTTCCCTCTTTCACAGATTTTTATGCTGATACATGTATAATATTTATGTACTCTCCCTACCTGCCACTCTCCCTCTCCCCCTTTGTTGCTCCATCTCTTTATGTCTCTGTGACTCTCCTCATCTCTCTTTTTCTAGAGTTCTCACTTTTGTTTCACTCTGTCTCTCACTCCCTCTGTCTATCACTTTACCTCACCCTCTCTATCTATCTCTTTTTCCCTCTGTCCGACTGGCTTCCTCTGCATTTTCCGTTCTTTTTCTCGCAGCCTCTGTTCTCCCCAATCACTCTCTCAGATTTTCGCTTCTCCAACAACACCCACCTTGCCCTCTCCTGTCTCTCCCTCCCTCTCTCTATCCCTCGTTCCATGACTCGCTTCCTTTCTCCCTCTCTGTCTGTTTCTCCAACTCTCTCTCTCTCTCTCTGTTTCTCTCTATAGATCTTTCTATCTATCATTCTATCGACCTCTGTATCTCTCTTTCTTCCTCTCTGTTTCTCTGTACACCTCTCCGTCTCTCTCTTTCAGTCTCTCTCTTTCTGCCTTTCTTTCCTTCCTCTCTTAATTTTTCTCTCTCTGTCTCGCACTCTGTCTCTCTCTCTTCATCTCACCCTGTCTCGCCCTCTCTTTCTGACTCGCTCTCTCTCCCTGTCTGTCTTCCTATCTATCTATCCGTCCCCCCGCTCTTTCTCTCTCTCTCTCAATCTCATTCTCTCCTAAAAGACGTAAACACGGGACGTAAATGATATAAGGAAAGCTGACAAGGAGCTGACAGTGAAGAGAAAGGTTGGAGAATGATAATACTGAAAGGGCAGAACTGAGATCAGATGGAATGAGATGAAGAGAGGTATGGAGAGAGGGAGAGTGGAATTATGGGTGTGTATAACCTGTTCATGTTCTTACTGTAGTGTTTAGATGGTAAGTACAAGACGATTCGAGTGATGGTCACTTCAGTGAGAGGGCTCAATGAAGAGAGCGCGAAGGATATCATTATGGATCGGGTGAGAGACTGCACTGCACTCAGGACAAACATGAGAAGCCCCAGATAATCCCTTTCACAAACTGTAATCACTGATCATGAACTTCCCCCTCATATAACTGTCCCAATTTACCCTTTGGATATTCTCCTCTCATTTGACCAGAAAGTGAACTCGACCAGCCATATTAACACTGTGGCTACAAGGATAGGTCAGAGGCTGGGAATCCTGCGGCACGTAACTCACCTCCTGACTCCCCAAAGCCTGTCCATAATCTACAAGGCACAAGTCAGGTGTTGATAGAATACTCCCCACTAGCCTAGATGAGTGAACTCCCATAACACTTGTGAAGCTCGAGACCATCCAGCGCAAAATAGCCCCGCATGATTGGCACCCCATCCACAAACATACACTCCCTCCACCACCGACACACAGTAGCAGCAGTGTGTACCATCTACAAGATGTTCTGCATGAATTGACCAGGGCTGCTTCGACAGCACGTTCCAATCAAAAGACCACTACCATCGGGAAGGACAAGGACAACAGACAGATGTGAACACCACCACCTGAAAGCCCTCATTCCATGAATGATTAAAAAGGAGATAATTCTCATGATCGATCCTTCTCTCACACATCCAGTCATTCTGCCCAATTCCTCCCTTGCTTGTGACATCCATCCGTCATTTCTTCTGTTTTCCGCAGCTCCAGAAGGATCAATGTTTAATCGGCTTGAAGCGGGAAGACATTCAGTGCTCAGGTGTGGACCCACCGGAACCGTGAAAGAGATGGAGAGTGTCACCGAGCAGCCGTAATCCCGTCTCTATCTGTTTTACATACTCGCTCGATAGCGGCTATGCTTTTATCTTCAGCTTCTTTAACATAATGATTCTGTCAGCAATGTGATCATCTGCAGCTAGACATGTGTGATTCTGATACCGCTATTGATTCAGCTCCAAACTGCTAGAGTGGGGGAGTTATTCAGCCTTTGCTTTGTTAAATAGAGGATGAGTCCCTTTTTTAAATTAGTGAGCTCTGGTCAGTCTGAAGCCAGACTGATCCTCAGCGCCAGCCCGTTTCAGCAATGAAGTGATCTCTTGTTTAATGAGGCCTTTCGATCAAAGATCTCCCACTGTGTGCAGGTCCTAAAGCTTCATCAACCTGTCAGCACTGAGAACGGGCACAGGGACAACAGAGAGTCCCTTTTTAAAGGTCAGTCTCTGGGAAGATATGGTGTTTTTAATCAACGCTTCTATGGAATGGGGGAATAATTTGGTGCTGGGCTTTGCAGAATCAGATATAAACTCACAAGTCAAGTTTTTTAATGGATATAAGAATGATTTTGTGTTACATTAGCGGTGTTAGACCTGCTGTGTAAATTTAAGTTCATGTTGAAGTGATTGAAAGTAAATGTAAGGGGAGCAGCTGAATTAACTGAAGTTACAGAAAAGAGGTGGATTGAATGAAATTTCCCTGATCAGCATTTTATTCTGTGGAAGTGATAAGTCTGTTTTCTAACACATTTTCACTGACGACCATCAATAGAAATGTTGTGAAATGGTACATTGACCCTACAGGTCAGCAGTAAGGGCTTCCATTGATGGACAATCAGACAAGGAAATCTCTCAGTTAGAAAGGCATCAGTGAAGCGGCAGAATGCAATGAGCATTACAATTGCAAAGGATTGAGTGGCTGAATACTGAGTTTACAACTGGAACACGCTTGAGTCTGTGATAATCCGCTTTGAAGGGAAATCTGGATGTTTTTGTACTATGTGTGTAATGGTTGTTACTTCGATTTCGTGCTTAATAAACTCCTGAAAGCTTAACCTGAACGTTTTAAGAAGCTTATTTTTTTACTGGATCTTCTGAAGTATTACTGCCTCTCTTTCTCTATAAGGGCTGCTCACTGAGTGGTGAGGCTCAGCATCAGACAGGATGGGAGTGTAAGTGATTAGTTGATTCCACATTCCCAGCGCCCAGGTTCCAAGGCTTTTCTCAAACCCATTTACTGCCGTGTAATTAAAGTGATACAACCCCAGCCTCTGCTGGCCCCTCACCGCCAAAACAGGCGCTGGTCTTTGCCAGTTTCAGAGAATACTGCATGATTGCCTCTGGAAGCAGTTTGATGAAGTTAGAATATTGAACAATGCTGAAAAGGGTTGAAATTTGCAGCAATGTGCGCAGTTCACTAGGGTGGTGCATTCACTCTTTTACCACCAGATCCTGTACATGAACTCTCTCCTCATTCCACAATGGAAATATTGGCTGGAGATGGTAGTTTTGGATTATTCCAGACTGCAATGTGCACATCTGGTACAGTTATCAGACCCTAATCCCTATTCTGTAATTCCTCTGCAATACATGATCAATGATTAACCGTTACAAAATGCATCTTGCTAAAATTTTCTATAAGTTTTCAATAAAGTTTTCAACGTTTCTCACACTGATTCTTTTCAAAAGGAAAATATTTTTAAAGCACAAACAATATCGAAAAATTATTGCTGCATTTATTTTTATAAGAACCCCACCGTGCTCACATACCCTCTCCCCCATCTTCCTGCGTTAACTCACTATTCGCCAGTGAACCTGTGTCAGGAGCAAGATTTCCCAGTTTACCTGGCATGGCATTCCCTCTTCCTCTTCTTGTTTCCCCGCAATTCGGCGGTGGCAATTGTTCTCACCCTCACCCCCACCCCCCACCCCCACATCTAGGCTCCAAATTGTTAGGAGACTGGAGGAAGGCAGCTGCCACCAGGATTGTTACTAGGCCGTTGTCCGACCAGTGACCATAAAGGCAGTTACGAGTTTAGCTCTGTACCCATAGAGAGAGGGACATCTTCACTCTGTTTCCAGAGTCAGAGTCTCTGCTCCCACGTCTGCCAATAGAGCCAGAAGGAATTCTGCGCTTCGCATTAACAGTGACAGGCCCTGCCCTCACTGACATCAGAGCGACGGGCCCATTCCCTCTCTGTTACCATAGCAAAGCCACCTGCCTCAATGTCCCCCTAGCAGAAGAGTCCTCCCCGCTCTCTAATCATAGTCACAGGCTCCACCATCCCCCCGTCACCAGAGCGATAGGCAGCAGCCCGCTCTGTCGCGACAAGGACACATCCTGTCCCCCATATTTTACAATAGGGGCAGGACCGGTCCCCACTGTGTCACAACAGAGGCAGCTCACCGCCCCACTGGAAGAGAAAAATCAAATGGTAAAATGGTGGAAACTCTCAGTGATTAATTTCTTCAAATCCTCAAAAGCATCGAAGACTTGGAGTAAAGGCAAACTTCAAAACATTCTTCAACTTCTGCCTCAACCTTGTATGGATCACGGCCTAAATCCCAGTGTTTGTGCAGCAACTCAGGAGCTGCTGCATGAAGCCCAATTCTCGAAAAAGAGTCACCCATCAATACAGGACCAGGCATCATATAAAATATCTGCCTGCATATAGAAAACACTCAACATCGTTCACAACTGGATGAATTTGGCCGAGATAACGAATAGTAAATTGATGGATTTCTTCCGACTCTCCATCTCTGGGTCTCTGGGACTCTCCCCACTGCTGTGAGCGCGGAGTCTCCTGCGGCTTCTGCTGCTCACTAAAATGTGTCTGACGGTGAGAACATTGAGCAGCAGAATCAGGACAAATGGGACACAGGGGTTAAAAATGTGATGGGTAATTTCTATAGGTACCCAGGCCCTAGAGACTGAAATTAGAAAGTCAAAATACAAAACCATGGACAGTTCATTAACAAATAACAATATGATAGCATAAAATATCAGAAAACATTAATTACCAAGCTCAGCACAGTCACTGTTCCTCGAACCACGAACCATTTTCTCAGTGCAATGTTTACTTTTCAACTTCTGGCAACAAATGGCCACGAACAGTTCCAAGGTCAAAGAGACGGTGAACCAGCCAGAATAGCCAGTGGCTTCATAAAGCAGGACAGCATGAATATTACATACAGGCATGGCCCTGCAGGAAATTAAAATATTCCCAATAAACAATTGGAACGTGTCTCAATATCAGGTCGACAATAATGACCAGTAGATCTGCTGATGCCAGGGACACCAGGTATCGAATGACACATTTGGAAAGGCCACAATTTCTCTGAATTAAGATCACAATCGTCAATATGTTTACTATAAGGAAGAGTGAAAATAATGGAATTATATACAAGCTTAATTTAAAAAAAAATGTTTGCCTGAAGGCGCTGAATGTTCCACTATGTTGCTGCATCTAGTGAAGTGTTGAAACTACTGTATTCGCACTAATAAACTGTAATGTATGTTACATGGTGAAAGACAAAAGAGTTGAAATATGATACTGAAATTGCATAACTCGATGATAATCATCATCCTGTTGTCTCTGTTTTCCTGAACTGGGTGAAACTATTTGCAATCGCGAAACACTTATATATTTGATGGAGATGAGTAATTCAGTTAAACATTGTTTGTGGAATTAATGACCGTACATAGTGAGACGTACCAGGGACGCCACTAATAGCGAGGAATGGATAGCAACCCGCTTAAATAAACTGGAGTGGCCAATAGATCCGGCGTTTCAATGACATCCAATCAAAATATGAATTAAGTTCACAAAGCACAGGCGATAAACTCCTGCTCATTGCTGTAACATTCCATTTTATAATTCTCAGATTCTAATCCATTGCTGTAACATTCCAATCCATTGTTCTCAGATTCCGATCCATCGTTGTACAATTCCAATCTATTTTTATCAGATTCTCATCCATTGTTGTAACATTCAAATCTATTGTTCTAAGATTCTGATCCATTGTTTTAATATTCTGAGGGTTTTAAGAGACTGAGAGTTTTTGAGGAGTGGGATAGTGTATAGAGAGGATTGAGAAGGAGAAAATAGGGCTAATGTAGGAGTTGATCAATAATAAATAAGGGTTTTGATATAACCAATGCAATATATATGCCAGGGCACACTTTCTAGAGTATTAAAAAACAATATATTTTCATTGATAGAGATTCAGATTTTACAAAATTCAGAAATGCAGACCAAAAGATGTGTAAATTTTTAAGACTTGGTGAAGCCTTAGCTAAAGTATTGTGTATCTTTCCGGTGAGCCCATTTCAGGAAGGATGTCAAGGCCTTGGAGAGGCTGCAAGAGAGGAATTTTACTGGAATTGCAGCAGGGGTGAGAGGCTTGAATTAGGTGGAGAGAATTAAGGGGAGGTTTAAAAGATACATTAAAATTCATGAAGTGATTTGTTGCAGTAAATAACGAGTGAACCTAGAATTAGTGTCAGTGACGAGCAGAGATTTAAAATGATTGACAAAGAAGCAGAGATGGGATAAACAGTTGTTGGCGGAAGAAGTCAGGGATTTTCAGCCTGAAAGACTGGTGGAGGCAGATGGACACATAACCTTCAAAATAGAATTGCACGTGTACAGACAGTGGAAATTTGCTCATCTAATGGAGGGGAGGAGAGAACGATTGATTTTATTGGCCTTGGAAAATGTAGTATCACACACTTAATATTGAACACTAAGAACAACACGGGCCCTGAGACGAATAAGAGGCCATTAATTTATTACTGACAGGATAGACATGTTGCCTCTCCCGCTGCTGTATGATTCGATGACTGAGTGCCTACAGTGGCCATCGGAAGCCAGAGGCCTAACAAAGGCCAGAGGCCCTTATGTCATGGTTACACTTGTCTTGAACAGTTTCTTTGTGCCAGAGGCTGATCTTACTTATACGGTAATGAATAAAGAGCAGAAGCAATTGCACCCAGCAACAACTGCAGTCTCCCAAACAGATCAAACCCGTGAAACAAACATAGGCCCCGAATCTAATGAATACCCTGAAAATAATGCAGAAATGAGACCATTACAGGCCCCGGTAATGATTCAGACTGTGAATCGAATACAGACCCTGTGACTATTGCAGGACCTCAAACTACACCAGGCCTTGAAGTTAACACACGCCCTGAAACTAATTGGTCATCGCCGACTGTCCCTGGATTCTAGGGTTACATCTGCTCGGACTCCAGAGTATCTGCCATTGTCACCGTGTGGGTGAAGAGGCTGATTCTTGACCTGCAGATCTCTGGGCGCATGAGGCAGGGCGACACGCGAGGCACTGCCCTAGAGTACTACGTTGTTCCACTGCCTTCCCTTCTCTGCTGCCGCTCTGCCTCATCATTAAGCCGGTAAGGCACGAAACGCAATGCAGCTTGATGGACAAGATGTTGCCATTCTGATCGATTGGGAACAAGCTCCTGCCACTCATTGCCTTCAATGCTGCCACGCTTTGCAGGGAATTTCAGAGCTCCTTTGTAGTTTCCTTTGTCTTCGCCTGCAATAGTGATCATTTGGGAGATCAGAAAACAGGCCCTTGCTGGGGGATGACATTTCCATAAAACAGATAGAGGATCCGATCCATCGTAGTATCTGAGTCCCACACGTTGCCTATATTTCTGTCCATGTATCAATCTCTGTATCTCTAAACATGCTTTCCCTGCATCTCCCTCGGAGCCTCTGAGTCCAGTGCCATCACTCCCCTTCCGCTTCCTCTCTCTATGCCCTGCCCTGTCCCTCTCACCCTGTCTCTTTCCCTGCCCCTGCTTCTCTGTGCCACTCTTTCCATTTCACTATCAGTTACTGTCCAAGCCTATTGCTTTCTTTCACTGTTTTCTCACCCTAACTCTCTGTGTGTGGCAACATCTCTCCCTCTCTCTGTCTGATTTTTTACCTGCCTGACACTCCCTATTTCTGTCTCTCTCACTCCCTTTTGCTCTCTCTATTTTTATCTGGCACTTTCTTTCTATCTGTCTCCCTGCATCCCATTGACTCCCTGTTTCTCCAATGCCGCTCTACCTTGTTGTTTCTGTCACTCTTTGTTTCTGTTTTCAGTCTCCTCCGCTGTCTGTCTCTCTCCCTTTCTCTGTCCCTTTCCTTAATCTCTGTCTATTCCTTAGAAACATTTTTTTCTGCCTGTTTTACTTCTTTGTTTCTGCCCTGTGCTGTTTCACTGTGTCTGTCTGGTTTACTCAAGCTGCCTTGGTCACTCTGTCTCTATTTCACTTTCTGCGTCTCTCTCTCTCTCTCACTCCATCTCCCCATGACTCTGTCTCAATCTCTCTCTCTTTGTCTCACACACGCTATCCTTATCTCTATCTTTCTCTCAAACACGCACACTATCTTTGTCTCCCTCAGGCACTGAATTTATGACAATCCATGTATCTAATAAAGCCACTTAGCCTTAAAATAATGTACAATCTCACCTGAAGACCAGGCGTAACTAAATCAGACCCTGAATCTAAAACAGATTCTAATACAGACTCTTACACCAGCGCAGAACCTGAGCCTGAAAGAGACCCGGTAACTCTAACAGTCCCTGAAGTAAATACCGAGTTTCAAATCACATATTTTCGCCTTCTTCCAACAAGCTCGTATATACCCTCTCCCGGTCGAACTTAAATATTCACCCCACCTTCGCCCTGGTGTACCTGGTAAACCTCCCCTCTCACCCATTGTAGCAGTTCCCATCCTCCTGTGTACCTGATCTATCAGATATTCACCCTGTGTATGGAGTAAATCTGTCCCCTTGTGTAACTTATATATCACAGTGTTCTTTCTCTGCAGCTTTTATAAATCTCCCTTTCTGCATTATCTCCCTCTCCAAGGGTGCCGAGAAAACTTGATGCTAACTCGGTCAGTCAAGTCTATCTCTAACGATGCGTGTACCTCTTCTATCTAACTCCCTGCCCCAGTGTACAGGATATAACCCCCACCCCACGCGCAATGTGCAGCAAGTATATCTCCTTTCTCACTTGTGGACAAAGACCACCTCCCACCCGGAGCAGCTGGTATATCTCCCCTTAACGACGGATTCCTGTGGTATCACCACTCATCCAATGTCCCTGAGATACCAGCCCCTAACTGTGCGTTTTCTGTTTGGACAACTTTCCTGGTTGCTACGGCGGCAGCAATGGGAGCGGTCACTTGTGACCCACGTGTTCGAGAGGGGCTTGTCCACTCAACTTGAAAAGGTGAGCGCTTTCCCCATAGCCACACCCACTAAATCACTGAACCGACAGGCCCCACCCAACCCTGACATCACAATGGCAGCACCCGCATGCACCCTGACAATGGAGCAACAGGCCCCGCCCCGCTCTGGCAATGAAGCAACAGGACCCGGCCCCGCTCTGACAATGAAGCAACAGGCCCCGCCCCGCTCTGACAATGAAGCAACAGGACCCGGCCCCGCTCTGACAATGAAGCAACAGGACCCGGCCCCGCTCTGACAATGAAGCAACAGGACCCGGCCCCGCTCTGACAATGAAGAAACAGGACCCGGCCAGGCTCTGACAATGAAGCAACAGGACCCGGCCAGGCTCTGACAATGAAGCAACAGGACCCAGCCCCGCTCTGGCAATGAAGAAACAGGACCCGGCCACGCTCTACAATGAAGCAACAGGACCCGGCCCCGCTCTGACAATGAAGCAACAGGACCCGGCCCGCCCAGGCGATGAAGCAACAGGACCCGGCCCCGCTCTGACAATGAAGCAACAGGACCCGGCCCCGCTCTGACAATGAAGCAAACAGGCTCCGCCCCGCTCTGACAATGAAGCAAACAGGCTCCGCCCCGCTCTGACAATGAAGCAAACAGGCTCCGCCCCCGCCCAGGCAATGGAGCAAAATGCCCGGCTCGGGTAAGACAATGAATCAAACGTCACCGCTGCGCGCTTATAGAATGGAGCAACAGGACACGCCTCCGCTCGGACAAAAAGGAATAGGCCCCGCCTCCGCTCCGACAATGGAGCGTCAAGCCCCACCCCTGCTCTGACAAAAGAGCATGGGGCGCGGCCCAGATTCTGAAGATGGATCAAGAGACTCCGCCTCCGCTCTGATAATGGAGTAACAGGAACCAACCCAGTTCTGAAAATGGGGTATTATTCCCCGCCCCCTCTCTGACAACGGAGAAACAGGCCCCGCCCCCGCTCTGAAAACAGTGTAACAGGCCCCGCCCCCATCATGGCAATGGAGTAACATTCCACGGTCCCGCTCTGACATCGGGGTAGCAGGCCCCGTCCCCACTCTGACAACACAGCAACATGCCCGGCCCCCGTGCTGACAATGGAGCAACAGTTCCCGCTTCCTCTCTGACGCTGGAGAAACAGGCCGCGCCTCCGCTCTAACAATGGAGCAACAGGCCCCGCCTCTGCTCTGACAATTCAGGTACAGGCCCATGCATCCGCTCTGACAATGGAGCAACAGACCACCCTCCGCTCTGACAGAAGAGCATCATGCCCCGCTCCTGCTCTGATAAAAGAGCAGCGGGCGCAGCCACCGCTCTGACAATGGATCAACAGGCCCCGCTTCCGCTCTGACAATAGAGAAACAGGCCCCACCCAGCTCTGAAAACAAAGTTACTGGCCCCGCCCCCGGTATGGCAACAGAGAAACATGCCACGCCCCCGCTCTGTCAATGGAGTAACAGGCCCTGTCCCCACTCTAACAATAGAGCAACAGGCCCCGCCCCCGTGCTGGCAATGCAGGAACAGGCCACGCATTATCTCCGACAATGGATGAACAGGCATTTCTCTGCTCGACAATGGAGGAACAGGCCTTCCTCTGCTCTGACAAAAGATCATCATGCCCCACCCTGCTCTGAAAAAAAAGTTCCTCGCCCCACCCCCGGTATGGCAACAGTGAAACATGCCACGCCCCCGCTCTGTCAATGGAGCAACAGGCCCTGTCCCCACTCTGACAATACAGCAACAGGCCCCGCCCCCGTGCTGACAATGCTGTAACAGGCCCCGCATCCTCTCCGAAATGGTGCGAAAGGCCCCGCCTCTGCTCAACAATAGAGCAACAGGCCTTCCTCTCCTGTGACAAAAGAGCTTTATGCCCCGCCTCTGCTCTGACAAAATAGCATCGGGCGCAGCCCCGCCTCTGACAATGCATCAAGAGGCCCCGCCCCCGCTCTGACAATGAATTTACAGGCACCGCCCGCGCTCTGTCAATGGGGCTACAGGCCCCGCCCCCACTCTGACAATTGATCAACAGGCCCCGCCTCCGCTCTGACAATGGAGTAACAGGAACCACTCCCGCTCTGACAATGAAGTAACAGGAACTGGTCTCGCTCTGACAATGAAGTAACAGGAACTGATCCCGCTCTGACAATGAAGTAACAGGCCCCGCCCCCGCTCTTTCATGAGTGCTTCAGTCTCCGACCCGCTCTGGCAAAATAGCAAGAGGCCCCGCCTCCACTCTGACAATGGAGTAACAGGCAACGCCCCCGCTCTGACAATAGAGTAACAGGCAACGCCTCCTCTCTGACAACACAGTAACAGGTCACGTCTCCCCTCTGACAATCCAGGAACAGGCCCCGCCTCCGCTTCGACAATGGAACAAGAGACCCCGCCTCAGGTTCGAAAATGGAGCAATAGACCCGGGCTCTGCTCTGACAATGGAGCAACATGCCCCGCCTCCTCTCTGACAAAAAAGGAACAGGCCCCACGTCCGCTCCGACCATGGCGCAGCATGCCCAGCGTCCTATCTTTCAATGGAGCAACAGGCCCCGCCCCGCTCTGGCAAAAGAGCAACAGGCCCCGCCCCGCCCTTGCAAAAGAGCAACACGCCCCGCCCCACTCTGGCAAAAGAGCAACAGGCCTCGCTTCCGCGCTGACAAAAGAGCAACAGGCCCCGCTTCCGCGCTGACAAAAGAGCAACAGGCCCCGCTTCCGCGCTGACAAAATAGCAACAGGCCCCGCCTCCGCGCTGACAAAAGAGCAACAGGCCCCACTTCCGCGCTGACAAAAGAGCAACAGGCCCCGCTTCCGCGCTGACAAAAGAGCAACAGGCCCCACTTCCGCGCTGACAAAAGAGCAACAGGCCCCGCTTCCGCGCTGACAAAAGAGCAACAGGCCCCGCTTCCGCGCTGACAAAAGAGCAACAGGCCCCGCTTCCGCGCTGACAAAAGAGCAACAGGCCCCGCTTCCACGCTGACAAAAGAGCAACAGGCCCCACTTCCGCGCTGACAAAAGAGCAACAGGCCCCGCTTCCGCGCTGACAAAAGAGCAACAGGCCCCGCTTCCGCGCTGACAAAAGAGCAACAGGCCCCACTTCCGCGCTGACAAAAGAGCAACAGGCCCCAACTCAGCTCCGACCATGGAGCAGCATGCCCAGCCTCCGATCTGAGAATTGAGCAACAGGCCCCTCCCACGCTCTGACAATGGAGCAACAGGCCCCGCCCCGCTCTGGCAAAAGATCAACAGGCCCCGCCTCCGTTCTGACAATGAAGTAACAGGCTCCGCCCGCGCTCTGACAATTGATCAACAGACCCCGTGTCCGCTCTGAGAATGAAGTAATAGGCCCCGCCCCCGCTCTGACAATGTAGTAACTGTCCCCGCCCGCGCTCAGACAATGGATTAACAGGCCCCGCCTCCGCTCTGACATTGGAGTAACATGACCCGCCCCTGCTATGACAATCGAGCAACAGGTCCCATCCCCGCTCTGACAACTTAGCAACTGTCCCCGCCCCTGCTATGACAAAAGAGCATCCGGCGCAGCCCCAGCGCTGACAATGCATCAAAAGGCCCATGCTGCGCACTGACAGTGGAGTAACAGGCCCGCCCCCGCTCTGACATTTGATAAACTGTCCCCGCCCCCGCCCTATCACTGGAGCAACAGGCCACGCCCCCTCTGTGACAATGGATCAACAGGCCCCGCCTCCGCTCTGGCAATGCAGTAACAGGCAACAGAGTATCTGGTCACATCTCCGCTCTAACAATATAGGAACAGGCCCCGCCTCCGCTTCAAAAATGGAGCAAAATGCCCCGCCTCCGTTCTGAAAATGGAGCAACCAGCCGCGCCACCCCTCTGACACTGAAGCAACAGGTCCCGCTTCAGGTCCGGAAATGGAGCACCAGGCCCGGGATCTGCTCTGTCAATGGAGCAACAGGCCCCGCCTCTGCTCTGACAATGGAGCAACAGGCCCCGCCTCTGCTCTGACAATGGAGCAACTGGCCCCGCCTCCACTTTGACAAAAAATAAAAGGCCCAGCTCCTCTCCGACGATGTAGCACCAGGCCAAGCCTCCGCTCTGACAATGGAGCAACAGGCCTCGCTCCCGCTCTCACAGTGGATCAACATGTTCCGCCCCCTCTCTGACAAAGGAGCATCATGCCCCGCCCCTGCCAATGTTCGAGCCAGCCAATGTTCTATCCGTGTTACTGTGTTACCCGCTAAACACTGAGCTTTTGTTTTCTGCAATAGCCTTTCATGTGGCAGCTTATCAAATGCTTCTGGAAGCCCAAGCACAGCACATCTACAGGTTCCCCTTTATCCACGGCGCAAGTTGCAACATCAAACAAATCAAATAAATCGGTTAACCATGATACTTCTTGCACAAAACCATGCTGACTCTCGCCCATTACCTTGAGGTTTTGCAAGTGCCCAGCTAGAACCCCGTTAACGATCAATTCTAACACCTTCCCCACGACAGGCGTCAAGCTAACTGGCCTATCGTTCCCTGATTTCCTCTCCCTCCCTTCGTGTTAAGAGGGGTTAAATTTATTGCTTTCCAGTCTGATGGGACCTTTCCAGAATCCAGCGAATTTTGGAAAATTAATGCCCACACATACCTGACCTCTACACCGAACGTTGCAGAAACAGAACCTGTCCACGTCTCAGGCCTGTGAATGTGACCATGCACGTGGATAAGATTGTTAGAAAATACATATTTCGAGTCATAGCAGCACTCAGGAAGGTGACACCTGGTCCATTGGGTGCTGTCTGGCCCCCACATTAAAGGGACAATATACTTGTGTCACAATCTAGTTGGGGATTGCTTCACTGCGGCTCTCCCAGTTGCTGCTAAACAATCTCAAGAATCTGGCAGATCAACTGAAACCAGAGAATCTCCGAAAACTCCAACAGTCTCCACGGTGACCTGGCATTTTCTGGTATCTTGTCAAATAAACCTTTAGTTTACGCATCCTTAATTTGAAAATATTTCACTGATATGAAGAAACATATCGACCCTACAGACCCTCAATGTCCATTGATTACACTTGAACTAATTTAGCTCCAATACTTAAAAAAAATATATTTTGACCGCCGGCCCTGAGTGAAATGATTGCAACCGCCAACTCTAGACAACAAAGCTCACAGAGAGATCATCCATTGTTGCAGTACCGTTGCCTTGTGACTCTTACCTTTCCAATCCGGCCTGTTAAATCTGGCTTGAGGGGATGGAAAGATTGATTCACATAGCAAATGGTTCTGGACTGCAGTGGACTAACTGGAAGTGTGTTGGGTGCAGGTTCAATCGAGGCATTCAAGAGGCCATTACATGATTATTCATATGGACACAATGTGCAGAGTTACAGGGAAAAGTCAGGAGGACGGCACTGAGCCATGATGCACATTCGGGCGGCAGGTAGAGACACGATGGGCCGCATGGCCTCTTTCTGCTCAGTCGCAATGCGGCGATTCTGTGATTCTCTTATTATTTCAGGTGTCCAAACCTTTAACAGTGAGAACATGTCGGTCCACTGAATTCACGACTACCTTATTGTATAAGAGCGGTGGAGGTGGGGCTCAGTGCTAATTGAAGGGAGCGGGGGAATGTCAGACGTTCAGTAATGAGGAAGTGCTGCACAATCGGAGTGTCAGTACTGAGGGAGTGACGCACTGTCAGAGACTCTGTACTGAGGGGGCAGTGCACTGTCAAATGGTCATTGCGGAGGGAGTGCTGCAATGCCGCAGGGTCTGATGTGGATTATTACCTTGATCCATAAGGGGCTGTCCCAGATAACGACCTCTTCCCTGATAATTACTTTCACCTGAATTTAAAATGTACACCTCTCACATACTCTTGCTTGGGGACTGAAGAAATGATCCACCACACACTGAGTGAAAGATTCCAGCAGCGATCGTACCCTTCAGTAAGGTTGTCCTTTGAAAACAATATAATGCTCAGCTATGTAACAAATACACAGATATTATAATGGTCCGTGGCTCTCGTTATAAAAGTTAATTCCCTCATTAGGAAGGTGCACTGTTGAGCTCTGTGAAGTCGCATACAGAATACTGAGTGAGACATTATGTTTCCTACATTATTCAAATATTTATTCAAGAGCCAGAACATGCAAGTTACCTTAAATAGTTAAGTACATGAAACGTTAAAGATACACACAGATGGAAAGCATAATCTTAGTTTTAATATAGAATCCATAACATAAAACTATACAATGTACAGTCAGAAATATCTTATAATGTTGCATCAAGCTTTAAAGCAAATTATTACTTTCAGTGCCAAGAAGAGTGAGCCGATTATGGTCAGCGCAATGAAGTTCGAAATGTCTAGCCATGCGGACAGCTCTAGTGAGAAGCGGTAAAATGAGGATTTTAATACTGCTGGCTTTTTCAGCGGTATGATTTCCTTTCTATCTGTCAATTCTGATTGAATTACGTTGCCCTTGGCAACTGTGGTGTTGCTTCTTTGTCTAAGCTGCTTTCTCTTTAATCATCCTCTTAAGGTTCTATTATTCAGTGTTTTTGATAATGGTGTAATTATTGAGGACTGTGTCATTATATGGTCACTCTGAGTGTTTAAATGGTAAATATTTTTTTTCTAATATGTTCTAATAACAACTCTTACAACCAGTATACCTTGTTTTAGTATTCTCATCATCTGTATTTGTGTGAACTAGATTATTAAATTTTTACAGAATGCTCCTACAATATATATATATTTTTTTTTTCCAATTCGGTCATTGAAAGGCTATATCCCCGCCGCATCGGCCCTTCATAATGGTTTCTGATAATGTTGATTTCTTATTGAATATAGTCCACTAGAGCTTAGTGATACACTGCACCAGGTTAAAAGGATTCATTCTTGAAACTTCAATGACTCCAAATTGCACATTAACTTATAATTAATGAATGGTACTATCGTTTTAACATGCCTTTGCTAAAGGGTGAAACTTTATCACATGGACAGAATTTACATTTCCTGATTTTTTTTCTCCTGGAGATTGCCCATATCTGGTACTGGATTCCGAAAAGGCTTCTGAAATGTCAGTGAATTCTCACATCATCAGGGAATGTTCCAATGGTCCTCTGAAATGACTGTACGTGCAAAGTATCCTGTGTGAAGACTTTAACCGTTTTGTACGCCTTAACAAAGAGTGACCACTGATTCAACTCTAAAGTAAAATGTCCTAATGATATTCAACCTCACTATTTCTATCTTCCACCACAGGCTGGAGGGTCAGTGGTGGGAGAATAATGCACTCTTGAAAGGTGGAGAATTAGAGAGTGATGCACAGTCGGTGGGTTAGGACAGGTGGAATTCTGCCCTGTCGGAGCTTCAGTGCTGAGGGAGGGCCAGCGTGTCGGAGAGTGTTTACTGAGGAAGTGTTGCACTGTCGGGAGGGTGTGTAATCAGCTGGTGTTGCACTGTTTGTGGTTCAGTATTGAGGTAGTGCTGCACTGTGGGAGTGTCAGTATTTAGACATTGATGCACTGATTAGGAGGTCATAGACAGTGAGAGCTGATATAAAGGCGGGTCAGTAAAAAGGGGATTCTGCAGTGTTGTGGCGTCAACATTTTCGGAGAGCTGCACTGCGAGACGGTCAGTACTGATGGAGCTCTGCTCTATGGGAGAGGCCGTACTGATGGAAAGCTGTGCTGTCAAAGGGTGAGTGTTGAGAGAGTGCTGCACTGTCAGAGGGTCGGCACAGGGGAGTGCTGTACTATCGGTGGGTCAGTGCTGAGGGTGCGCCACACTGTCAGAGGTTCAGAGCTGAAGGAGTGCTGCACTGTTGGATGTCCAGTACCGAGAGCGTGCTGAACTGGCAGAGGGTGAGTACTGAAGGAGCTATGAAGTGTCCGCTGAGGGAGCACTGAGGAAGTGCTGCACGATCAGATGGTCAGTACTGAGGGATAGCTGTATTGCTGGAGAGTCAGTATTAAGGGAGTGCTGTACTATCAGTTGGTAAATGCTGAGGGATTGTTGTACTGCTGGAAGGTTAGAACAGAGCGAGTGCTGCACTGTTAAAAGGCGACTACTGATGGAGTGCTGCATTGTCATCGAGTTAGTACTGAGGTAGTGTTGCATTTTTGCGTGGGTTGTAATGAGAGAGTGCTGAACTGCCAGAGGGTCAATACTGAGAAAGCTCCACAGTGTTATTGGGGGAGCACAAAGGGCTGCACTATCAGATGGTCAGTAGCGAAGTAGTGCTGCACTGCTCGAGGGTCAGTGTTTAGGGAGTGCTTCACTGTCAGAGGGTCATTGTGAGGGAGACCTGCACTGTTGAAGGTTCAATACTCAGCCAATGCTGCACTGTCAGACGGTCAGTACTAATGGAGTGCTGCACTATCGGAGGATCAGCACTGACGGATGGCCGCACTATTGCAATGTCAGTGCGGAGTGAGTGCGGCACTGTCAGAGGTTCAGCACGGAAGAAGCGCCGCATTGTCAGAGGGTGATAACTGCAACAGTGCTGCACAGATAGAGGGTCAGAACTGAGGGACTGCTTCACTGATATAGGCTCAGTGCTGTCACAGTGCTGCATTATGAGAGGGTCAGTACTGAGGGAGAAGTGCACTGTAAGAGAGGCATCATTGAGTGAATGCCGGCACTGTGGACGGATGAGTACTGAGGGAGCGATACATTGTTGGAGAATCACAGTACTGATCAGTGATGTGCTGTCATGGGTCAGTACTGAGGTATTGCTGCACAGTTAGAGGGTCGGTATTGGTATAAAAGCCCGTTATACCACGTTTCCTCGCACGCTATACTTGATATATCACATCGCTACACCGCCACATCTAGAGCACAAGGTATGATATCCTTCCTCCCGCGGTATACCTGGATTATCACATCGCCGTACCCCCACAGCTTGTGTACCCGGTATATTACCTTTCCTCATTCGATTTCCTGGAATACCATACACCCTCCGACGCTGCACCTGTTGTATGACGCCACTTACTCGGTGTAACAGTTATGGGCGCCTCCCCCACTGTTGCTGCTATATTACCCTCCTGCCCTGGTGTGCCCGGAATACCCGCCAAACACAATTACCTGACTTAGCTCTCCCCCGGCCAGTGATAGACACCACCCCTACTTGTTGTTGCTGCTTTTGTTGATGCCCTGGTTGCTATGACAACCAGGAGTGGGCAGGCTCAATGATGACACGACCCTTTATTTCTCTGTGCTCCAGTCAGTATGGGCCTCTGTGCAGGGCTGGCAAACAACATCATGTGGAACAGACTCTGTCCATTTGCACTGTCACCATAAAGATAACAGCACCACCCTGCTCTTTGCCTGCTGTCGGCACAGTAACAGACCGGTCACCAATGGAAATACAAAATTAAATGGAAACTTAATGGACATTCTCAGTCAGTCAGTGTTCAGGTCATTCAATGGATTGAAGAATTGGAGTAAAGGGATATTTCAGCACATTCTTCAACTGCTCCCTGAACTTAGTCTGGGTCACGGCGTAAATCCCAGTGTTTGTGCAGCAACTCAGGAGCTGCAGCATGAAGCCCAATTCCATCACAATAAAATCTAGGTCAACTTGCACATTCCCCAAGAATGATATCCGGCTCCATATAGAAAACAATATTAACAATGCCCAGAACAGGATGAAATTGGCTGAGATAATGACTAGTAAAATTATGGATTTCCTCCGACTCTCCATCTCTGGGTCTCTGGGACTCTCCCCACTGCTGTGAGCCCGGAGTCTCCTGCGGGTTCTGCTGCTGACTAAAATATGTCTGACGGTGAGAACCTTGAGCAGCAGAATCAAGAAAAATGGGGCACAGGGGGTAAGAATGTAATGGAGAAATTCTATAGTCATCCAGACCGTAGAGAGCTGAACAGCAAAAGGTATATAACAAAACCAGGGCCCGTTCCTCAGAAAATACAGACCTGTGAGGGTAAAATACCAGATGATGTTCTTTAAACAGCTCAGCACAGTCACTGTTCCCAGAACAACAGTCGCTGTTTTCTCGGTACAATATTTAACTTTCATATTCTGGTGACAAATAGCCACAAATCGATCAAAGGTGAAAGTGACAGTGAACCAGACGGAACAGTCAGTGGCGGCATATAGGAAGACAGCATGGGTATTACACACAGGGATAGAATACAAGAAACGAATCTGTTCTGCAAAAAGGATTGGAATGTGTCTCAATATCAGGTCGAGGATAACGACCAGTAGATCTGCCGCTGACATGGCCACCAGGTAGCGAGAGACACATTTAGATAGACCGCAGTTTCCCCGAGACAGGATGACAATTGACAATAAATTAACTGTGTGGAAGAAAGATAAGCATAGAAATTAGCTTGGGACAAAAGTGACCAGTTTGATTAGGCAAGTCTTGAAATGTTGAATTGTGCTCTTCTTTCCTGAGCTGTGTGAATATGATTGTGCCGGAATGAATAAAGGAAAAGCCAGTGATGATCTGGAAGGCTAGAGAGATTAAAGCGATAAAAGGTTGTTACTGAAATATTTGAATTAAAATCTATTCCAAATTCTGTTTTAATTTCCCTGCATGGCTTAAAATCTGTTGACCCCCTACCCTCAACCAAATCTAAGCAACCTTCCCCCCTTCCTACTATCCCTGGTGAAATTGAGTTGTCACAATGCTGAACGCTAAACTATGAGTTTTGGATTGGACAGGTTATTTTCTTCCAGCTGTGTAATCCTCCTTCCGCTGCCCTTCTCCTTTATTCGCCCAGGGGCTGATAACACAAACGCTGGTTTGCCTGGATAACTGACTGGGTTCTCCTGTTGCCAACAGTTTTGTGAGTGGATCTCAAACCCGGGGCTTCGGCAGGGCTGTTTCTGACAGGTCCTAAACCCCTCCATTATCAAGGCTCACCGGCCTGAAACATCACATTTGCTTCCTCGCTGCAGTTTCTGCCTGACATGTGGAGCATTTAAAAAACAACAACAAAGACAGCTTACAATAATATAGCACCTTTAGTATAACCAAACATTTCTAGGCTTTTGACAGGAGCAACATCGGACCAAATACTACACCGAACTGAAGAAGAAGCTATTGAACCCATTAAACCAGAGCTGGAAAACAGAATTACAATTTACAAAAAGTTTTAAAAGGAAGTAAGAGAGGTTGGGATGGGGAGAATATTGGAGAGGATACAATCCAGTATAAGGTAACGAATACAAACTCCACTGTCCAAATCAGAGGCAGTGCAAGGACAGAGAGACCTGGGCTGTTTGTGCACAAATCTCTGCCGGGGGCAGGACAGGCTAAGAACGCTCTGAATAGAGCTTATGGCATCATCCACAGTGTTAATAGAGGCAGAGGGAACACAATGCACGGTGGTATAATAAAGCTACGTAAAGCAGTATTTTGGTCCCGTCCTGTATGTTGTTTCAAACATCGGGCGCCACACTTTCAGAAAGATACAAAGGTTTGGGAGGGAGTATAGGCGTTATTTACCAGAGTGGATCCAGTGATGTTTGATACATGGACAGACTGGAGGAGCTGCGGTTGTTCATTCCCCAACTGACCCCCACCTCGTACCCGAACTCCAGCGTGCCATGGATGCTGGGCTCCAGCAGGGATGAGGCAGCGCCGGGGCAGTGGGTGCCGTGGAGGTAGGGACATGGAAAGTGGAAAGTGAATGGGCCGTGCGTTCTGGTCTGCTGGGGGCTGTTGGCAAATGTCAGTCAAAGGAAGAAACTGAGGAGACTAAATTGTGGCGCAGAACTGCTCACCTGTGGGCCCGAATTGGGAATGTTGGCTGGCAGTTTGTGTGTGACTCAATTTTAATTCTCCCCGCCGGGTGCTACGCCTGACAACCCCCTTGACAATGCAGAGACTGGAGGGCCAACTGAGCCCTCAAGTACAGCCATGACCCACAGAAATGAGCAGATACGATGTATGGGGTCCGTGGATCAGGAATGGAGTTTGTGGTCAGAACTTCAAAAAATGACACTGGTCTTACCAGAATTGAGACGACATGCACTGTAATGAAGTTAAACATGCTGCACAAGTTAATTTCTGAATGTAAAGACTTACCAGGGACACCGAGAATAGCGAGGATGGGATAGTAAACTCCTTGAATAACCAAAAGCGCAAATAAAATGCGCAAATTTAATGTTATCCAATGATCTTCTGCAGAAAGTAAGTTTAGCGCCGTGGTGAAGCTCCTGCTCATTGTTGTAACATTCCAATCTATTCTTCCCAGGTTCTGATCCATTGTTGTAACATTCCAATCTATTATTCTCAGGTCCTGATCCATTGTTGTAACATTCCAATCTATTATTCTCAGGTCCTGATCCATTGTTGTAACATTCCAATCTATTATTCTCAGTCTCTGATCTATTGTTTTAACTTCCCAATCTATTATTCTCAGTCTCTGATCAATTGTTGTAACATTCCAACCTATTCTTCTCAGATTCTGTCCTCTCCTCTGCCTCTCTATTAAGCCGATGATCCCGGCTTGTGGCGGATTGAATGCTCCCGATAATACTATGTGATAACGCATTGAAAGGCGCCACTTATAAACAGAAGAGGGCAACCTGGCAGAGGCACAGTTAAATTCCATGGAGACTGACATTAATTACAGCCACCGAACAAACAGGTTCAGTTAACCCGTTTCATTCCAGCGCTCTTGTGTCAGAACAGAGATGTACGAGGGTTGCTGAGTGAAGAGTGGTGGTCTTAGCGGAGGCACTGATCATAATCTTTCATTCTTCCTTGTATACGGGAGTGACGCCCGATGACTTGAAGCTTGAAAATGTTACACCCTGCTTTGAAAAAAGAACAAACACTGTAACTGCAGCCAGGCAGTCGCTGGTGGCTCAATTTCTACAGGACATGCTGTAGGGCAAAAATCGAGGCCGCTCCGTAAACAATGTATCGGTTCATAGAATACAAGGGACATGGGAATCTTAATAGCAAAGCAAACATATCTGATGAATTGGATCGTGGCCGCTTCCAGAACAGCTGAAAGTGATGATGATAGTCCGTTTCTTGTCATACAGATAGTATTGCCAAAGGCGTGCGGTCAGACGTCATTAGTTAGAAATGTAATGGAAACGGAAACCCATGGGGTATAGAGGCAGTTGCAGAGTGGATGTGATATGTGATACTGTGATACTGTGATACTGTGCACCCTGCTGCAATCTTCAATCCCTTACAGTATTGTTCCATATTCAGACTTCTTCAATCTGTTTCAAGATGCTGCCATGCAGCAACTGAACTTCTCTGAGACTGGAAAAGAGCTGTGCCTGTAGTGGCGGTGAGCGGCCAGCAGAGGGTAGGGTTGTATCACATTAACTCGAAGACGGTGAAACGGGTTTGACAAGAGGATTTCACCCTTTTTAAATTCATTCCTTGATCAGACGATCCAAAGAGACAAAAACTCTAACAAAGGATGCGAGTCCAGGCTGAGGCAGTCATTGTCGAATTGGGATGGAAGCCTTTATAGCCCATGTGAAGTGACACTGATGTCTGAATACACATTGATGACACAATGAAACAGAATGACGTGAGCGCTGAGGTTTCTATTGAACATGATCAGGCTGACTGGAGGGAATTAATTTGATTTGAATTATTGTGCTCAGAAGTGGAGGTCCAGCTTGTTGTTGTGTGTTGGGTCCACAGGAATCAATTTGAGTTTTGCTGTGGAGGGAGACTTTGTGCTGGGGTTGATGGGAGCCACTTTCTGATTGGTATGGGGGGCAGTTACATGGTACTTTGTGTTAGATGCTGATATATGGGCTTTTCAAACAGAGGCTCCAGGTAGAATAATCACACCCTACACTTTCCTGAAGCCCAATATCCAATTTAGGTGGTAGCCGGAGTCTTTTCCCAGTCCTCAGTATATCTCTGACACGGGCTGAGGATGGCTCAGCCTGTGTCAGTCGGAGACTTCGTATTACGCTCTCTCACTGGACCTGCTGTGGAGAGCTGGGTCGGGCAGAGCATGAGGAGTGAGCGTGTTCTGCTTGTGAATTCATTCAGTTCAGCTCAGCATTGAATGAGTTTTAGAATCGGAGTAAAGGGGAATTTCAGCCCAGCCTTCAGCTGCTCTCTGAACTTCGTCTGGGTGACTGCATACAAACTAGTGTTTGTGCAGCAGCTCAGGAGCTGCAGCATGAAGCCTATTTCCCGAATATAAGGTGGTGGTCTTACGTAAGTGTAACCCGAACCTACCAATCGCAACCATATGGAAAACATTGTGAAGACAGCTCATAACAGGATGAAATTTCCTGAGATAATAAAGAGTATAATGATGGATATCCTTAGACTCTCCATCGCTGTGTCTTTGGGACTCTCCCCACTGCTCTGAGCCCGGAGTCTCCTGCGGGCTCTGCTTCTCACTAAAATATACCTGTCCAGTAAAGCATTGAGCACTAAAACCAGGAAAAATTGGACTCCCGGCGTTACAATGTAATGAAGAAACTCGATTGTTGCCCATGTCCGTAAATTCTGAACATCCAATGACACAAAACTAAACCAGGGGAAATTCATGCCCCAATACTGAGCTGTATACATAAAATACCAGAACACATTCTTCAAACAGCTCAATAAACTGACTGTTCCCAGAACCACAGATGCAGTATTTATGTCGCAATATTTTGCTCTTAACTTACTGCAACAAGTAGCCACAAATCGATCGAATGTAAAAGTGACAGTGAACCGGACAGAACAGTCTGTGACTGTGTAAAGCAGAACAGCATGGATATTACACACGGGCATAAAAAACAGGAACGTAAACTCGATAGTATAACGAATTGGAAGATGGTCCAGAGGTAGTAAGTGGCACATTTCGAGAGACCACACTTTCCCCGAGAAATAACCACTATCGTCAGTACATTAAATGTGAGGAAGGGAGACAAACAGCTAAATTAATCTTCAGGCTGGGACGAGTTACCAGTTTAACATAATATGGTTGCATTTTTTAAATGCCTCGTGGTACCCAGTTATATCTGCAAATGCTTCTGCCCATGACACCGCTATCATCTGCAGAAAGCTTTTGTTTTTAAATAATGTAAACCACTCAATGTTTATTAATATCCGCAATGGGTTAATCCATCAGCACAAGTCGCCCCTCAAAATGAGTTAAGAATGTGGCAAAACGGCATGAATATTACAGGAACCCAAACAGCGGAGTCCAATGCGACTGGAAGATATAAGCCAGCCCTCAATCAAACGATCAGATTAAAGCTCTGCATTTCAGCAACATCTAATGTTGGTTCCATTAAAACATAATATTCAGACCGGAGGTAGAGGCTCTGCAAACACCCATATCCTCAATGATCTGGGCGCACAGCATGTCAGCACAAAAGATTCGGCTGCAAGATTTGCAACCATATTCGGCCAGAAGGTCCGAGTGGATGATCCATCCCGGCATCCACTTCACTTCCTCTGAATCACAGATGCCAGACTGAAGCCACTCGATTCACTTCGATAATATCAAGGTACTTGTGAAGTCTCTGGGCACAGCAAAGGCCCCTGGGGCTGGCTGCATCACTGCCAGAGCATTGAGGACTTGTGCGCCAGAATAAGCCGCAGCTCCAGCCAGGCTGCTGTAGGACAACTACATGACAGGCACCTTCTGGGAGAAGAGGGTAATTGGCCTGTTATGTCCTGTACACACGCACACACAAAAAGTATGGAAAAGCGGGATCGATCTCAGTCATCAACAATGTGATGGAAGGTGTGACAGGCAGTGAAAGCAGGCACCACTTATACATGTCTAACCTGAGTACTGAGACACACTTGATTTAGTCCATATCTCATGAGCCAGAAGACTTGGAGACTGCTGCAGCAGATCGTGTATGATCTGATTGTAAACTCAACTCCACAGCCCTGCCTATCCTTGAAAATCTCTTACCTCCATTGCTTATCAAAGACCGATCCACCTCTGCCTTAAAAGAATTCAAAGACTCTTCACCAACCACCTTTTGAGAAACAGAGTTCCAAAGGCTCATGACCCTCTGAGAGAAATAAAAACTCTCCTTATCTCTGTGCACAATGGGTGACGCCTTATTATTAAACAGTAGGCCCCAGTTCTAAATTCTCTCACAGCAGGAAGGATCCTCTCCAGATTGACCCTGCCATGATCCCTCAAAACCTTTTATCTTTCATTCACTCTTCTAAACTCCAGTGGATACAAGATTAGCCTGCCCAATCTTTCCTCATCAGAAAACACGCCCATTCAAGATATTAGTCTGTTAAACCTTCTCTGAATGGCTTCCAACGGATTCCATCCTTCCTTAAATAACGAGACCAATACTGTACACAATACTCAAGTTGTTTTCTCACCAGTGATCTGTGCAACTCAAATATAACCTCCCTACTATTGCATTCAAAACCCTTCGCAATAAATGATCAACTTCTATTAAGTTTCCTATTTAACTGCGGTACCTACATACTAGCCTTTAGTTATTCCTGCACTAGAACACCGCGACCCCTCTGCATCTCAGAGCTCTGCAATCCTTCACCATTTGGATAATAAGATTCTTGTTTAAATACATTTTCCTGAAAACATTGACAATTTCACATTTTCCCATGTTATTCTCCTTTAGCCACGCATTTGACGACTCACTTAACCTATCTACATGCCTTGTAGCCTCCTTATGTCCTCTTCACAACTTACTATTCTCCCAATCTTTGTGTCATCAGCAAATTTACTAAATACCTTCATTTAATCGTTCATATAAATTTTAAAAAATTAGCGCCCTACACTGATCGCTTTGGCAGACCACTCATTAGATCTGGCCAATTAGAAGAAGACCCATTTCTGCCAATCCACTGTTTCCTTTTAGATTATTGTTTACATTGGTTAATTGGATGTGGGCGTCGCTTTCTAGGTCAACATTTTTTGCCAAACTCTAATAGCACTTGAGGAGGTGGTGCTGAGCAGCCTTCTCGAACCGCCGGGGTCCCTGAGGTACAGAGGCACCCACAGTGCTGTTACGGAGCGAGTTCCCGGATCTTGACTCAGCGACAGGGAAGGAACAGCGATAAGTTTCCAAAGCGGGATTTTGAGTGACTTGAGGGGAACTCCCAGGTGGTGGTGTTCCAATGTGTCTGCTCCCCTTGTCCATCTACATGATAATGGTCGTGGGCTTGGAAGATGCTGTCTAACGAGGCTCAAAGAATTCCTGCAGTGCACCTTGTACATCGTACACACTGCTGCTACTGTGGGTCGGTGGTGGAGGGAGTTACTGTTTGTGGATGTGGTGCCAATCAAGAGCGCTGCTATGTCCTAGATTTTCTCAAGCTTCCTGACTGTTGTTGGAGCTCTACCAATGTTGGCAAGAGAAGAGTATTACATCACACTCCTGAATTGTGCCTTGTAGATGGTGGACAGGCCTTCTGTAGACAAGAGGTGAGTTACTATCCGCAGAATTCTGAACCAATGACATGCTGTTATAGCCACAGTATTTATATGGCTGCTCCAGTTCAGTTTCTGGTCAATTGTAACCCCCAGGATGTTGATAGTGTTGGACGCCTTTGAATGAAAAGAGGCAATGGTTGTATTCTCTCTTCTTGGAGATTGTCATTGCCTGGCACATGCGTTGCGTGAATGTCACTTGCCAGTTGACAGTGGTATGATCCCTGGTGATGTTCCTAAGGGAAAAGTCTGATCCCAGGGTGGTACCCAGCTTGAGAGATCTTAAGTTTTATTTTTTGTTTAGTTGCGTGGAGAGTGCCGACTGAACAGTTACAGGAGGCAGCTGATGGATTTTAAACAATGAATAAAACATTTATTAAACTTGAAAATACGAACAATATTACAATAGTCCTTCACCATAACTGTGCCTTTCCAGATATATTCAGATTTACTAAGAAAGCACAAGTAAGAACATCTATCTTATACTCTAATGTTCACAGTCGTTACACAGTCCATGCAAAACAATCTGCAACATGTGGTAATGCATACAACACCCTGAAACCAAGTGTCTGGTTCCATTCCGAACAGATGCTATGGATACCTGACATCTCCCCCCAATCGCTTGTCAAATCTTGAGCCAACCTGTCTCATTGAGCTCCGTCTTTCACACGAGGCTTCCCAACCTGCACTCTCGAAAAACCCATTTGGAATCTCCTCGCAAAACCTGCTTTCTCTCAGACGCCTTCCATAACGGTCCATCTGCAGGGCTCCGAGCTCTCCTGGATCGCCACGTCATTGAAGATTCCTGCCATGTATTCGCTCTCACTGTCTAAGCCATGCCAAAAGAACACCATTGCTTCACGCGCCGAATGCAAGGCCTTACCGAACTCGAGCTGTCTCCTTGGATCTTCTGTTTTTTGGAAGCCGAAGTTCCTTTAAATCTGTATGCTGAAACTTCCCCCTTGAAATTTGAAACCTTTCTCTGCTTCTCACTCCCAAACCTACCTAATAGGAACTTGTCCAGATTCCTGTTTGCTTCTTTTGATTAGTAGGTCTTCATCAGACCTCTCTTCTTCTCTTTCTGCTTCTCCTGCCAGCTGGTTTCAAATTTCATTTCGGACTTGTTACCAGCCCCTCGCCAAGGTTCCTTCTCCTGGCAAGTGCTTTCAGCCTTGGAACACCCACACCAAATGAACTCAAACTGCTTTCGGTTTATACCTGTGTTTATGTGTTTGTGTACGTGTGCATATGCGTGTGTGTCTGTGTGTATGTGTGTGTGTCGCCACCCTCTCCGGAATCCGATTGCTAGGAAATAGCAAATTCTTTGTGCTAAAACTTCCCTAAACCACTACCCCATTTGATAACACAGCTCTCCACCTCAAGGATCATAAAAGTTTTTGAAAATGCAGGCACACAAACCGAGCTTACACTTGCTCTCGCCTCTCAAAAATGTAACGATATCCAAGGATTCACCACTTTAACCCACACATCGAGAAACAAAAATCATACTTGAAAATTAAAGCAAAAAATATTTCCTAAACCAACAAATGAAAATATAACTTACTTCAACTCTCTCGTTCCTAAAATCTGCCTAAGCTAGGATATTGTCCAGGTGTTGCTGCATTTGGACATGGGCTGCTTCAGTGCCTGAGGAGTCGCGAATGGTGCTGAACATTGTGCAATCATCAGCGAACATCGCAACTTCTGACCTTATCATGGAGGGAAGGTCATTGATGAGCAGCTGAAGATGCTGGGCCGAGGACTCTACCCTGAACATCTCCTGCAATGATGACCTGGAACTGAGATGTTGGACCTCTAACAATTACAATAATCTTCCTTTGTGCTATGTATGACTCCAACCAGCGTAGAGAATTCTTCACTGATTCCCAATGACTCCAGTTATGTTAGGGCCCCTTGACGTCACACTCAGTCAAACGCTGCCTTGATGTCAAGGGCAGTCACTCTCATCTCACATCTTGAATTAAGTTCTAGTGTCCATCTTTGAACCAAGAGTGTAATGGGTTCGGGAGCTGAGCGGCCCTGGCAGGACCCCAACTGGACGTCAGTGAGCAGGTTAACGCTAAGTAGGTATGGCATTATAGGGCCGTATAGGGCTATCTTCTATAGGAAGATAGCCTCTTCCGTTACTTTACTGAAGATCGAGAGTAGACTGATGGGGCAGTAATTGGCCAGGATGGATTTGTCTTGCTTTTTGTGCACAGAAAATACCTAGGAATGTTTGCACATTGGCAGTAAGGTGCCCGTGTTTTACATGTACTGGAACAGTTCGGCTAGTGCCGCAGAATGTTCTGGAGCTCATGTCTGCAGTGTAATTGTCAGAATACCGTCACGGTACATAATCTTTTCATTATCTAGTGCCTTCAGCCAGTTCTTCATATCACGTGGAATAAATCGATTTGGCTGAAAACTGGCATCTCTAACGGTGTGGAACCCCGGAGGAGCTCGAGATAGATAATTCACTTGCCACTTCTGGCTGAAGATTGTTGCTTCTGTTTCGGCTTTATGTTTTGCACTGATGTGCTGGGCTCCTCCTTCATTGAGGATGGGGATATTTCTGGAGCCCCCTCATCCAACACCATTCACGAATGCTTGTGGCATGACTGCAGGGATTTGATAAAATTATTTGGTTGTGAGATCAATTAGCTCTGTCTATCACTTGGTGCTTATGCAAGTTTGACATGCAAGTAGTCAGTGTTATAGCGTCACCAGGCTGACACCTCTTTTTCAGGTATGCCTGGCGCTGCTTCTGGTTTGCCCTTCTGCATTCTTCATTGAACCAGGGTTGACCCCCTCGCTTGATGGTAATAGTAGAGTGGGGGATATGCCGGGCCGTGAGGTTACAGATTGTGTTCCAGGACAATTCTGCTGCTGCTGATGGCCCTCAGTGTTTCATGGAGGCCCAGCCTTAAGTTGCTGCATCTGTTCGAAATCTATCCCATTCAGCACGTTGGTAGTGACACACAGCACGATGGAGGGTATCCTCAATGTGAAGCTGGGACTTGGTCACCAAAATGGCTGTGCGGTGGTGACTCCTACCAACACTGCCATGGACAGATGCATCTGCGGCAGGCAGATTGATGAGGATGAGGTGAAACATATTTTCTCCCTCCTGTTGGTTCCCTCACCACCTACCGCAGACACCGCTATGTCCTTTAGTATTCGGCCATCTCGGTCAGTAGAGGTACTAACTAGTCACTCTTTGTGATGAACAGTAAAGTCCCCAACCCAGAGGAAATTCTGCGCCCTTTTACTATCAGTGCTTCCTCCTTATTCAACATGGAGGAGCACTGGTTCATCAGCTGAGGGAGGGCGGTCCGTGCTAATCAGCAGGATGTTTCCTTCCCCATGTTTCATCTGATGCCATGAGATTTCATCGGGTCCGAACTTCATGTGGAGCTCACCCACCGCAACTCCCTCCTAACTATTTATTCTGTGGCCCTGCGTCTGCGGTGGGACTGTCATGCCAGTAGAACAGGGGATACTCAGGGATGGTGATGGTGGTGTCTGGGACATTTTCTCTCTGTATGATTCCGGTAGGATGACTATGTCAGGCTGTTGCTTGACCTGCCTGTGAGACAGCTCGCTCCCGGCCCCCATGTTAGTAAAGAGGATATTGCAGGGTCGACAGAATTAGATTTCTTGTTGTCATTTCCAGTGCCTTGGTCGATGCCTGGTGATTTCTCCGGTCTCATTGCTTTTGGGATTTTTCGTGTTCTGAAGCAACTTATTGCCATTGCTGTGGATCTGGAGTCAGATAAAGTCCCACAGGTAAGAACATCGGATTCCTTTGCCCAAAGGAGGATTAGTTAACCAGATGGATTTGTACCACAATCAACGATGGATTCACAGTGATTTGTAGACGTTTATTTCCAGATTTGTATTATATTCAAATTCGAGTGAGATCCGAATCCGTGTCCCCCGATCATTACCCTGGGTCTCTGGATGACTCGTCTGGCGACGACGCAACTTTGTCAACGACTCCCACATGGTATGTTGAAATTTACAGGGTCCGGTGGTGGCTTTCTACATGTAATATTTTTACATGATGGCATTGATACAGATTAGCATGAGTCTGTTTTCAGAACAGTTCTAAATTCGATGTTCAATAAAAAGTAATCCAATTGTGATCTTACCGAAGCCCTTTGCCAGCCGCTTAGGGCCAGGGAACTGGAAATTGTTGACATTGATATGACGCCTCTTCGTAACCATGAGCGCCCAATCCCTCTACACATCCTCCAACCACCAGGTTGGTCTGAGGGATCTCCGCTTCTTCCGTGAACAGAGGCCCAAAAAATCAACATCCACAACCTTTCTTCTCCCCCTGGCAAACTTGTTCTCTCACTGAAAAAGATCTCCTTTAACTTATCCCTCGGCCTCCAAATAAAAGGGATGGCTACGGGCAACCACAATGTCACTAGTTATGCATGTTTATTTATGGGTAATGTGGAACAATCCTTGTTCCTGTCCTACTCAGTCCACATCCCACTGAAAAAGCTTTTTTAGGTGCATCGATGACTGAATTGGTGGCGCTTTGTGCTCTTGTCTGGGCCTGGAAAGATGTATCAATTCTGCTTCAAATTTGGGCCTCTCTATCACCTTCATATGGAAAATCTCCGACAGTTCCCTTACCATCCTTGACCTCTCTGTTTCCAATTCTGTTGATGGACTGCCCAGCAATGTTCATTACAAGTTCACCAGCTCCTACAGCTGCCTCGACTATAGCTCCTCACAATCCTCTTCCTGTAAGGACTCCATCTCATTCTCTCAGTTCCTTCACATGTGTTCGGATGATGCCACTTTCCAAATCGCTTCTGACATGTCTTGCAACTTCCTTAACCGAGGTTTCCACCCTCCCCCACAGTGCTTGACAAGGTCATCAAAAGTGTCTGACCCATCTCCCCCGCCTCTGCCCTCACCCGCTTCCCTCCCACCCCGAACAATGATTGGGCCCGCCTTGACCTTATTTTACACCCCAACAACCTCTGCATTCAAAGGATCATTCAGCACCACTTCCGCCTATTCCAGCATGATGCCACCACCAAACACATCTTCCTCTCAACCCCTCCATCAGAATTCCAATGTAACCGCTCCCTCCGGGACGCTCTGTTCCACGCCTCCATCACCCCCAACACCTCACCCCTTCCCACGGCAACTTCACATGCAATCACAGAAGGCGCAACACCTGCCCATTAACCTCACCGTCCTCATCCTTCCTCACTGTCCTAGGGCTCAAGCAATCCTTTCAGGTGAACCAGTGCTTCACTTGCACTTCCTTCAATTTTGTCCTCAGCATTCGCAGCTCCAAATTCGGACTCCTCTATGATTGGGAGACTATAAGAGAATTGGGTGACCTCTTTGTGGAGCACATTGGGTCTGTCTGCATGACCCAGACCTCCCTGCCACTTGCCATTTCAACACTCCATACTGATCTCAGCCCACATGTCCGTCTTCGGCCTGCTGCAACGTTCCAGTGAAGCCCAATGCAAACTGGAGGAACAGCACCTCATCTTCCGACTGGGCACTTTACAGCCTTCCGGACATTAGGTTGAGTTCAATAACTTCAGACCATGAGCTCTCTCCTCTATCCTCAGCACATTTTAAACCCTTTCCCTAGATTTTTCTTTTTTACCCACTAATTTTTATTTATTCTTAATTTGATTCATTTATTATCCCCGTTTTTAATCCGTCTATCTGCCCTAATTCCTTTCCAAGTCTAAGTGAATGATTCAATGTTCGAATGTATAAATCTTTGTTCCTTAGTGAGGCATTCTACACTTTGATAGGATAATGGCAGTTAAATAGGGCAGTCACGCCCCTGAGAGAATGAGAGAGTGAGATACAGAGAGGAAGAGACAAAAGCGAGAGAGAGAAAGTGAGACAAGAAAGGCAGGAGAGAAAGACAAGAGAGACGGTGTGGGAGAGTGAGTGAGTGAGAGAGAGAGAGAGAAGGACTGAGAGATATGGAGAGTGAGAGACAGAGTGAGGTAATGAGAGAGAAAGAGAAATATTGAATTGGAGAGAGAGGAGAGAGCGTGGAGTGAGAGAGAGAAGAGTGAGAGTCAAGAAGAAGAAGGCAGAAATTGAGGCAATGACAAAGCGACAGAGAGAGGGATGGAGGTACAGAGAGACAGACAAGAAGAGTGAAACAAGGGGAGAGATGGGGAGAGAGGGAGAGAGAGAGACTCGATTAATTGCAATTCAATGATTGAATAGCCACAGCATTGGGATCAGCATTTAGGAGACAATTTTAGATGTTGTTTTTGGACTGATGTTTCCTATTTTTGAGTGAACAGGGTCAATGCTGGGCGAACGAAACTTGTTAGCTGATGATGTGTTCAGAATTATCCGGTGAAATCCCAGCGCTAAATATAGACTGTACAGCAGGCAATTAACTCACTTTCGAAGACCTGTTTGCTCAAGTTTTAAACAAATAAGCTGCAACTTCAAATTCCCGGAGGTGTTCGTACAGAGTATTAATTAAAGGCTTTGCGAATATATCGCCCCACAGTTTAATATAGGGAGATTGACACGAGACGAAGGGACAAATCACTTCAGTGAAATATGATTGAGCAGTTTAACAGTTTTAGAAAAATATATTACCTGATCTTGGCAATAATTGGTGTACCCGGTAAGTGAATATAAACACTTAATGTCTGTGAAGATGTACGTGAGCTGATTTGTGATTTTATTCTGCTACACATAATATTACATATATGGTGGATCTAAATGGGCAGTCGATCAGTCGTAGCATTATCTACTGCCAAATACCCTGAATTATCTCTATCGATTCATTATATTGCCCCAACTGAAGATCAAGTTCTGCTTATAACTTGCATAGAAACGATAATATCAAGTTATATTCCCCAGTGGAACATAACGTTCTATTATCTGTAAGTGTACAGTTGTACTGAGTGTGGTTAACTAGCTGAAATGGAACACCCAGCCACAGTGCCTAGGGGTGACTGGGAATATGTGTTAGTGCAAAACTCCAGAGGCTGTGGGTCACTAACCCGTGGAATGAGGAGCTGAGGAGGGGATACCCAGTGACCATGTATTGCCGGGAGTAAATGTTAGGGTAGACCTATGCTGAATTTGGTTCAATAACTGCCATGAAACAAACTGCTTTGGTTGTGAATGCTTGTTTAGGGTGACGGGTTTCTCCATTTCATATAGCTCTCGCTTTTGTTTTTACGGATGTCACCTTAAAACGATGGGTGGATTGTTGTTGTGGCTTGTGTAAATGTAAGTGTATACAGTGAAAATGATTGATGTGGGTCTGTCGCCGATTCAACTGCTCCACGAGAAAGAGATATTTACTGTCAGTTAAACAGGAGAGCAAAACAGACTAATGAATAAGGTCATAAAATGTGGCGTCAAGGGAGAAGTGGCTGAATGGATTGCTAGCTGTATTGAGGACAGAAAGCAGACAGGAGGAATAAAGGGTCTTTATTCAGAGTGGCAGAAGGTGGGAACTGGTGTTCCAGAAGGTTCAGTGCTCTGATCAGTGCTCATCAAAATGCATTAATGAGTTGAATTTTGTAATCAAAGCACAATGTCGAAGATTACAGATGAGACCAGCTTGAGACAGGGTGTGGTCAATACTGAGAAGGATTGCAAAAGTAGATCATTTATGATAAATCTGCATCAAACCTTAGCCAGAGCACATATTGAATACTGGATCAAGTTCAGTTCAGGTATTATAGAGCCAAGGGTACGGAGGCACTGCCTAGGGTGGAGAGACTGTATACATCGATCATATCAAACATACGTGGGTATAAATATCAGGAACGGATTGACAGGCTGTGACTTTATCTCTTTAAATGGAAGGCTGAGGGGTGAGCTAGTAGAAATGTAAAATGAAGAAAGGATTTGATAGAGTGGACAGAGAGAGAATATTTCTTCCTGTGAGGAGGGGCATAAATGGAGGCCATCGTTTTGAGAGAATTACCAATAAAGCCGATAGGGAGTTCAGAGGGAACTGTTTCATCCAAAGAGCGGTGAGAATGTGCAACTCGCTACCACACAGAGTGTTTGTTGTGAATACTTTAGATTCATTTAAGGGAATATGAACAAGGATGTGAGGAAAAAAGGAATAGAGTGTTACGTTGTTAGATTCAACTGATCAAGTCTGGGCGGAGGCTCCAGTGGATCATCAACACTGAAATGAGCTGCTTAGGGCGAATGGCCTGTTTCTGTTCTTTATATTCGACCCATTATATTTAATGCTTCCCCGTCTGAGCTCGGGATTTCACAGGATGGGGATGGTTTGGGGAGGGATTTGGAGTTTTAATTTCAAAGTTTAGCCTCTGGCAGGGTCCAGAATGATCTATGTTGTTGATTGAATATTGGCCTTATTGAGCGTGAATGTTTGATCAGTTAATTTCCAGTCTCTTTACCCTTCTCTCTCTTACAGTTAATTTATTGGCGATTGTGATCTTAACCCGGGGCAAGTGTGGCCTCTCCAACTGCACCACCCGTTATCTGGTGGCCATGGCAACGGCGGACCTACTGGTCATTATCACTGAGGTCATCGTGTGGAGGGTAATTTATTATTATTTTGGACAGAGTTTCCTGCTCATCACCCCAGTGTGTAGTGTTCTCGCTGTCCTGACTCGTGCAGCCACAGATTGTTCTGTCTGGTTCACCGTCACTTTCTCCTTTGACCGATTTGTGGCCATTTGTTGGCAGAAGCTGAAAACAAAATATTGCACCGAGAAAACTGCGGCTGTGGTTCTAGCATCAACCGGCATTCTGCACTGTTTACAAAACATCCCGCACCACTTTACCCAGGAACATGGAGAGATAATCGACAATGTTCGGTGGTTCTGTTATCCAAAGCCAAGCTATTTTACTAACCCCGGGTGGGTGGGATTTGACTTGTTTGACACGCTTTTAACCCCATTGCTCCCATTCGCTTTAATTCTGCTGCTCAACGCTCTGACAGTCAGACACATTTTAGTGGCCAGTCGAGTCCGTAAGGGGCTGAGGGGTCAGAGCAGGGGAGAGAATCGCAGTGACCCAGAGATGGAGAGCAGGAGGAAGTCTGTGATTTTACTCTTCACCATCTCGGGCAGTTTCTGACTGCTGTGGTCGGTGTATGTTATAGATTGCTTATTTTATACCATTACGGGAACAGATCCCAGTGATTACACAGATTCTGAATATATATGTAAACAATTCGGAATGATGCTGTGGAGTTTAAGTTGCTGCACAAACACATTTATTTATGGGGTGACTCAGTCCAAGTTCAGAAAGCAGCTAAAGGATGCAGTGAAATATCCGCTAACATCATATATTCATTTGTTGAAGAATCAAAACAACTGAAAATAGCCCAAAGACGGCGTTCACAGTTTCCCGGCAATAAATGGTCTATTTAACCACAAACCTCCAATCGGCACGGGCCACTGAGTCGCTGATCACTTGTGGGGAGGTGAAGGCTCAGGAGTGGATGGAAAAGGGGCAGTAGATGGGTCAAAGCATCCCTTGCTGGAGCAGGCACATGTACAGAAACCAAACTGTATTCTGCCGAGTCGTCGCCGTACTTCCAGAGTATCAGCTGTCCCAGATGTTGATTATGCATTGGGGAAACCAATCCTGGAGCACCGGCCAGCCACTAACAGGGACTTTATTCATGGGAACAGGAGAAGGTCATTTAGCCCGCGAGCCTGCGACTTTTAAAAAATAACAACAAATTCAACAACCACAACATTATTGAAAAACACGAACATATTCAACAACAACCTCAGATTTGAAAAACACCAACAACTACAACAAACTCAACATTGAATAACACCAACAAGTTCAACAATAAAATCAACATTGAAAACCGCCGGCAAATTCAACAACAACCTCAACATTGAAAAAAGTGAAACAAATTCAACAAGAACCTCAACTTTGAAAAATACCGACAAATTCAACAAACTCAATATTGAAAACCACCAACAAATTCAATCAAACTCACCATTTAAAAACACCAACAAATTCAACAACAACCTCAACCTTGAAATACATCAACAAATTCAACAACAACCTCAACAATGAAAAACACAGACAAATTCAAAAACAACCTCAACACTGAAAAACGCAAACAAATTCAGCAATATCTTCAACATTGAAAAACACCAACAAATTCAAGAACAATCTCAAGACTGAAAAACACCAACAAATTCAGCAACAACCTCAGCCTTTGAAAAAAAAACACAACTGCATACTCAACAACAACCTCAACATTGAAAATCACCAACAAATTAAACAAAATCAATATTGTAAAATATCAACATGTTTAATAGCAACATCAAGATTGAAAATCACCAACAAATTTACCAACAACTTTAACTTTGAAACACACCAGCAAAGTCAAAAAGATTGAAAACCACCAACAATTTCAACAGGAGCCTGAACATTGCAAAACTCCAAGTAATTAATTAACAAACATAACATTGCAAAACACTAACAAGTTCAATAGGAAGATTAGCATTGAAAAACACTAAGAAATTCAACAACTGTAACGTTGAAAATCACCAAGAAATTCCACAACAATTTCCACGTTGTAATAGTGCACACATTCAGCAACAACCTCAACTTTGTAAAAACTCTGACAAAGTCATCAACAACTTCAACATTGAAAATCAGCAACAATCTGAACATTGAAACACATCAACAACTTAAACAATGTCAACATTGAATAACCCCAACAAATTCAACTACAACCTCAGCTTTGATCAAAAGCAACAAATTGAAACACAACTTCAACATTAATAAGCACCAACAAATTCAATAATGTTAACATTGAAAACATCGACTAATTCAACAACAAGCTCAACATTGAAAATGAGCAACAAATTCAACAACAGACTCAACACCGAGAACAACAACGGCAAATTCAACAACGGCAACATTGAACATCACCAACATATTCAACAACAACCTGAATATTGTAGAACACTGACAAATTCTACAACGACTTCAACATTGAAAACATCAACATATTCAACAGCAGCTACAACATTGAAAAAAAAATCAGCAAACATAACAACAAATTCACCTTTGAAAAACAGCAGCAAAGTTAATAAGATTGTAAAACACCATCAAATTCATAAACAGAGTCACAATTGAGAACCATCAACAAATTCAGCAATTATTTGTTAAACGTTACGGTTGTGATTGAAAATCTTTGCACTTTTAGTTGATGACTTGTTTGTAGAACTTGGTGTTTTTCCACGCTGCTGTTGAATTTCTAGATGTTTTTCAATGTTAACGTGAATTTGTAGGTGTTTTTCAATGACGAGGTTGCTCTAGAACGTGTTAATGTTTTTCATTGTTAAGCTTGTTGAATTTGTTGATTTTTTCATTGATGAAGTTGTTGTTGAATTTTTTGATATTTATTAATGCTGAAGTTGTTCATCGGTTCGTTCTTCATTTACTATGGCGACGTGGTTTCTGAATTTACTGGTGTATTTCAATCTATTTGAATTTGCTGTTGTATTTCAATGTTGAAGTTGTTGGTGAATTTCTTGATGTTGTACAATGTTAAGGTTGTAGCAGAATATGTTGGTGATAATCAGTATTGAGTTTCTTTATGAATTTGCTGGGGTTTTTGAATGTTGTAGTAGTTGCTGAATTTGTTGTTGTTTCCAATGTTGAGTTGTTGTTGAATTTATTGCTGTTTTCCAATGTTGGGCTTTTTATTGAATTTGTTGGTGTTTCTGAATTTTGAGGTTGTTGTTCAATTTGTTGGTGTTTCTCATTTTTGAGGTTGTGGTTGAATTTCAATTTTGAATTTCAATTTCAAATGTTTTTTCAATGTTCACGATCTTGTTGAATTTCTTGCTGTTTTCATTGTTGCTGTTGTTGAATTTCTGGGTGTTTTTCAATGTTTATGTTGCTGAATGTGTTGGTGATTTACAATGTAGAAGTTTTTTGCTGAATGTATACCTATTTGTCAATGTTGAGGTTGTTGTAGATTTGCTGGTGCTCCTTAATGTTGAAGTTGTTGAATTTCATTGAGTTTTTCCAATGTTAAACCACTTATTGAATTTGTTGGTGCTTTGCAATGCTAACCTGATTGTTGAATTTGTTCGTGTTTTTCAGTGTTGAGTTTGTTAATTAATTAGCTGGTGTTTTGCAATGAACCGACAAAACAGGCGTGGTTCTTGGGACAGTGACTGTGCTGATCTTTTTAAAGAACCTTTTCTAGTATTCCATGCTCACAGGAATGTATCAACTGGTAAACGAACCCTGGTTAGGTTCTGTAATACTAGATTTTTATTACTGTACAATCGCGTTTGTCCATTACATTCTATACCCGTTGTCCTCATTTATCCTGATTCTGCTGCTCAATGTTCTTACCGTCAGACACATTTTAGTGAGAAGCAGAGCCCGCAGGAGACTCCGGGATCGCAGAAGTGGGGAGAGTGCCAGAGAGCCAGAGATGGAGAGTCGATAGATATCCATCATTTTACTGTTTGTTACCTCGCCAGTTTCCTCCTGTAGTGGGCACGATATGTTGTGTTCTGTATGAGTGCGGATGTATAATTTGCGCTGTGAGTCCATATTGCGGCATCCTTCTGCGCAGGAATTGGGCTCCTGAATTGCTCCACACATTCTTGCATTTCTGCCCCGACTAAATTCCGGCAGCAATTCAAGGATGTGCTGAGATGTCCCTTTGGACCTGTTGCAAAATTCATTCAAAAAGGAGAGAGGAGCTGAGACAGGGAGTTTCCAGCATTATCTCATTTTAAATCCCATTCCCAATGCATGAGTGTGGTGCAGGGGATTTGGGGGTGGGGAGGGGTGGGTTGCTTTTCGACCGAGTGGTGGGAGCAGTTAAATCTCTCCCCCAATGGCATTGGACACTGCGGGAGGGACCTGTTCCCCATGGTGTTCTGGCTTGTGCTGTGGAGCCTGATCCCGACAGGTCCTTGGGTGCGGGCGGGCGGGCGAAATCTGTTTCCCATGGTGACCGGCTTGTGGTGTGGAGTCTGACCAGCACAGAGCCCAGGTAGAGGGCTTCATGGACATGTTGCTATTCGGCAGGGAAATTGGGGCTGCGCATATTCGCTTTACTGGTCATACAACGGGCAGGGGGCAGAATATGTTCCCCAGGGTGACGGCATCATGGAGGGGCAGCTTCCAAAAGTCACAACGAGCAGGGGGAGAGACCTGCTCACCATCGTGACGGTATCATGGGAGGGGCGGCTCCTACACGTCACAAAGTGCAAGGGGCGGGACCTGGTCCCCGTGATGACGGCATCATGGGAGGGGCGACTTCTAACTTTCACAAGGGGAAGGGGGCGGGAACTGCTCACCATGGTGACCGAATCATGGGAGGGCGAATCCTAAACGAAACAAAGAGCAAGGGGTCGGATCTGGTCTCCAAGGCGACGGCATAATTGGCGGGGCATCTTTAAACGTCACAATGAGCAGGCGGTCGTACTGGTCCCCGTGATGACCGCATAATGGGAGGGGCGAATGCTGTGACGGCAACATGGGCAGGAGGCGGGACCTTGTGCCCATGACGAACGCCCTACGTTAGGTCCGGGTCCTCTGGCGACACAATGGACAGGGTGGCGGGACCTGGTCCCCATGATGACGGCTTAATTGGAGGGGCGTGTCCTTTGACTGCACAATGGAAAAGTGGAAGGAAATGGTCCCCATGATGACAGCATAATGCGGAGGCGTGGGCCTTGTGACGGCACAATGGACAGGGGTTGGGGCCTGCTCCCCAAGATGACGGCATAACAGAGAGGGGCGTGTCTGGAAGCGGACCATTTGACGGGGCAGTGACCTTGCACCTTTGATGAAGGCACATTGGAAATGGGCGTGCCGTCCTTCCCTTGGCCAGGGTAAGCTGGACTGGTTTGGAGCAGGTCTCCCGCCGGCCCCCCCCATGACACTCAGCCATTGGAGCAGGCAGAAAATGTGAGGGCGCAAATGGTCACCGCCCCACCATTCCCACCGACGCTCTCCTGAACAACCAATGGACCAGCAGCAACAGGTATAGAAAAGGCATTGTGAAAATTTATGCTGAATATTTCTCCTGCGTTGCCTTCCGTTATGCCCTTCAGTTACCCTTTGATGTTTTAACAATACCCAGGAGAATCAATAAAGAGGTATCTGGTTGTACCAAAGTCAAATTCTGGCCAGGGGTACCTCCGCGAGTTACACCGTGAATATTTCACCAACATCACACAGCAAACACGCCCCAGTTAGAATCCACAGGATCGGAAATGATAAGCATTGGCAGCGGCATATATTGAGAGACCCCCGACACACACAGACACATCTACACGCACATGGAGGACACATACACACGCAGAAACATACACACACACACACACACAGACACACACTCACAGGTGCATACACACACACATACAAACATACATACACCCACAGACACACAGACACATACGGACACACACAAACAGACAAATGCATCCGCACACATTCACAGGCGCAAACACAGACACACACAACATAGACACTCACATACAGACACACACACAGACACACCCACACGCACACACTCAGAGGCACCAACTCAGACAAGCACACGCACACGCACACACAGACACACACAGATACGCTCTCACACACACAGACACACAGCCACACACACACAGAGACACACACACAGACGCACACACACAGACAGGCGCAAACACAGACACAAATAATTCACACGCAGACACAGGCACATAGGTTGCACAGACACACACTCACACACCTCTGTTAGTTGTAGGATTTGTATAAATTTCAGGGTCTGCATTACTTTCAGTATTTCAATTGGTATCGGGATCTGTTATATTTTCAGGACCTGTATTAATTTCAGGTTATATATTAGCATAAAGATCTGTATCAGTTTCAGGGTCCGTTTTTTGCTTCAATATCAGTTTAGGTGACTGCATTAATTTTAAATTCTGTATTAGTTTCAGGGTCTGTATTAAATTAAATATCTGCATTAATTTAACCATCTGTATTAGTTTCAGGATCTGTTTTAAATTAAAGATCTGTATTAATTTAAAGATCTGTATTAAATTACAAATCTGTATTGGTTTAAGGATCTTTATTATTTTGAGCATCTGTATTAGTTTCAGGATCTGTATTCGCTTAATACAGTATATTGCAGATTTTTTTGAACCAACAATTCTTCATTCCTTTTCTGCTTCTTTGTCAATCACTTTAGAACCCTGTCAGCCCGTGACTGGCCCCTATTCCAGGATCGCCAGTTCCTTGTTATTTAGCTGATCAAAACCCATCATGAGTTTAAATCACACTATTAAACCTCCCCTTTGCCTGATCTGCTCGAAGGAAAACAACCACAGCTTCTGCAGTGTCTCCACGCAATTCAAATCCCTCAGCCCTCTTTCAGTTCCAGTAACATTCCTCTGCGCCCTCTCCAAGACTATAACATCCTTCCAGAAATGCGCACAACAGAATTAGGCATTATACTCACCAAGCCTCACCAAGGCTTTATGATTTATGCATCCTTTGCCTGAATTTCATATTTTTGTAAACTCTGATTCTCTTGATCAATAAACACGAATTTTTGTTTTAATGCACTAAAAAGCTTGTTCTACCTTCTTCAATGATTTGCTTATATCTGCCGAACTTATTGTTGTGCAGCTCCAAAATGTGTCTATCTTACACTCTTCTATTTACAATATTCCGTCCCTCTAAAGCCATCGTACATCTCAACTTCACCCCTTTAGATTGGTGCAAGTATCATTGTATTGAAAGGGTTATGTGAAGCTGTTTGTTCTGTGGTAGGAATTAATGCCAGTCTCCATGGACCCTAATTATCTAGTTGGAGAGCTTCCCACTCATGTTTATCAGGGAGTCCCTTCAAGGCGTTACCTGACATTGTCAGCGCGAGCCTGGGCCTGTCACTAACAGGGAACTACAATTTCAAGAGAGTGAGAGGCGATCTCAGAATCTGAGAGCAATGGATTGGAAAGTTAAAACAATGGATTAGAACCTGAGAACAACATATTGGAATGTTACAACACTAAGCAGGAGTTTATCGGAAGCACTTTATGAGCTTTCCGCATATTATAATTGAATGCCATTAAATTACCGGATCTATTGGGCAATCCAGCTTATTCTGCCATTTTACTATCCGATCCTCCGTATTATTGGCGTCCCTTGTAAGTCTGATTGTGTCCGAGGATCAATTTTATAAGCCATGTTTAACTGCATTAATCTTCTTCACCAAAATTAGAGTTGTTTTGAGGTTGCAAATTTGTCTAAACTAGTCCAAGAGAGCAGGGGCGACAGTTCAATGATTAACATCTTGTTCAGAAATGTCAGTATCATATGTATTCCTCTTTAATATCTGCTGTCTTCCACCATATCACAGACATTTCAAGTTATTGTCGCATGTACAGTAATTTCAATAATTCACTGGATGCAACAATATCATGGATCAATTCAGCACCTTCAGCCAAGCTGTATTATTTTTCCTTTAATCTTGATGCATAATTCCACTGTTTTCTCTCTTTCCTACAGCGAACGTCGTGACAATTGTGATCTTAACTCGGGGAAATTGTGGTCTCTGCAACTGTGACACTCGCTACCTGGTGTCCATGGCAGAAGCGGATCTACCGTTCATTAACTTGGACCTGATATTGAGATACATTCCAATTATTTATTGGGAACATTTTAATTTCCGGTGGTCCATGCGTGTGTGTAATATCCATGCCGTTTTGCTTTATGCAGCCTCTGACTGTTCTTTCTGGTTCACGGTCACTTTCACATTTGATCGGTTTGTGGCCATTTGTTGCCAGAAGCTAAAAGGTAAATATTGCACAGAGACAACGGCGGCTGTGGTTCTAGGATCAGTGACCGTGCTGAGCTTCATATAGAATATTTTCTGGTATTTTATGCTAACAGGTTGGTATACGCTGAGGAACAAACCCTGTTTTTGTATTGTAACATTCACAGTTCAGGATAATCCGGTGTGGATAATCATCAAATTCCTCCATGACATTCTTACTCCCTGTGTCTCATTCATCCTGATTCTGCTGCTCAATGTTCTCACCGTCAGACACATTTCAATGAGCAGCAGAGCCCGCAGGAGACTCCGGGCTCACAGCAGTGGAGAGAGTCCCAGAGACCCAGAGATGGAGAGTTGGAGGAAATCCATCATTTTACTGTTTGTTATCTCGGCCAATTTCATTCTTTTTTGGGCGATGTCAATGGTGTATTCTATCTGCAGGCGAATGATTTATATGGAGGCTTATTCTGTATGGATGGATAACTATGTGCGGGAATTGGGCTTCATGCTGCAGCTCCTGAGCTGCTGCACAAACTCTGGGATTTACGCTGTGACCCAGACTAAGTTCAGGGAGATTTGGTGAATGTGTTGAAATATCCCTTTACTCCAATTCCTCGATGCCTTTGATGATTTGAAGAAATTAATCTGTGAGTGTTTCTACTTTTCTTCCATTTGATATCACTCTTCCAGCGGGGCGGTAAGCTGCCTCTGTTGTGTCAGAGTGGGGACCAGCCATGTCCCCATTGTAAAAGGTGGGGGCCAGGGCGTTTCTCTGTCACGGCAGAGCGGGCTGCTGCCTATCGCCCTGGTGACAGAGAGGATGATGGATACTGTGACTATGGTTAGAGAGCGGGGAGGTCCCTGCGGCCATGGGGACAATGAGGCTTGTGGCTTTGCAGAGGAAACGAAGAGCGAATGGAGCCTGGCGCTGTGGTGTCAGTGAGGGGCAGGGCCTGTCGCTGAAGTGGGTAGAGCGAGGCATTACCTCTGGCTCTTTTGACAGAGGTGGGGGGGTGTTGGTGGGTGGCGAGCGAGGTCTCTGACTGTGGTTGCAAAATGGGAAGTGCACTCCCTCTAGGGGGACAGAGCCAATCCAGCGCCTGTCATCATTTGCGTAGCCTAATCCCAATCTTGGCGTCCGCTGCCTCCCTTTTGGGCCCTCAAAAATTGGAGCCTGGATGGAATGGGGGTGGGGGAGTGGGGGTAATGCCACCGTCGGCCTGCAGAGAAATATGAAAAGGAAGTGGGGATGTCAAACCAGGTACACTGCGCGAACTTGCTTCGACTGAACTTTTCTGGGGCAGAGTGAAACATAGCAGGAAGATGGTGGAATGGGGTGTGTGAACAGCTGCATCACTGGGTGATTATTATAAAAATAAATGTGACAATAAATTCCGTCCCATATATTGTTTGTGTTTTCAATATATTTTCTACAGCCAAATAATCAGTGTGAGGAATTGAGAAAACGATCTTGGAAACAAATAGAAACTTTTAGCAAGATGCAATGTGTCGGGTTAAACATTGACAATATATTGCAGAGGAATTACAGAGCACAGCAAAGTTCATCTACTCCCATTCTGAATGGGATTAGTGTCTGATAACTGTATCGAATGTGCACATTGCTGTCTGGAATATTCGCAAACTACCATCTCCAGCCAATATCTCCAATGGAGAATGAGGAGAGAGTTCATGTACAGGGTCAGTTGGTAGAAGAGCGAATGCCCCACCCGAGTGAACTGTGCACCCTGCTGCAAACTTCAATCCCTTATTGTAATGTTAAATATTCACACTTCATTAATCTGTTTCCAGATGCAGACATGCAGTAACTGAACTTCTCTTTGTCTGGCAAAGAGCAATAGTGGCGATGAGCTGCCAGCAGAGGTTGGGCATGCATTCCTTTAATCGCAGGCGTGGCCTGTTGCTCTCTTGTCAGAGGGGGCGAGGCCTGTTACTTCAATTTTAGAGCAGGGCGGAGCCTGTTGCTGAATTGTCAGAGCGGGGGCTCGGTCTGTTGCTAATTGTCAGAGCGGGGGCGGGGCCTGTTGCTCCATTCTCAGAACGGGGGCGGGGATTGTTGCTGCATTCTCAGAATGGGGGCGCGGTCTGTAGCCTCATTTTCAGAGCGGGGGCGGAGCCTGTTCTACCTTTGTCAGCGAGGTATCGGGCACGGCGATTGTGATGTCACTTTTCGGCGGGGCCTGTTGTTGCAGTGAGATAGTGGGTGTGGATATGGGTTGAGTGCTCACCTTTTGAAGCAGAGTGGAACAGCCCCTCTCGGCCACGTGGTCATAAGCTGCCCCTCCAAGTATAGTATCCATAGTAACCTGGAAAGGAGTCCAACCAGAACACGAGCAGGCAGGCGCTGATGTCACAGAGACGTGGGAGGAGTGTTGATATCACAGGTATTCGCATAGGGGGAGGTGCACCAGCTTCACTGGGTGGGAGGATGTTCATGACTCCCAGCGAGAAGGCCGATATACATGCTGCATTATGGTTGGGGGTGTATACCCAGTTCACCGGGGCCAGGAGGTAGACTGAAGAGGTACACGCATCGTTAGATGTAGACCAGATAGGCGGGGGAAGGAGGTGATATGCCAGGCACTCTGGGAGAGAGCGAAGCTGGGGGGCGGTGTGGATATTGCAGTTGAATCTTGGAAAGGGAGAGATATACCAGCTGTAGGAATGCAGCAGAGTGATATACAAGGTACATACTCGGTCCTGGTGGGGAATAGGCCTGGTATACGGGAGCAGCAGGGAGGCGCGATTCATTTCGGAGGCAATGCAAGGGAGGTTGATATAGCAAGTATGGAGGGGCATGGATAAATGTACCAGCTACACCAGGGGAGGGCTTGTTATGCGATGTGCACTGGGGAGGTTGTTGATATACCTCGGGGACAGATGGAGTTTACGTTTACAGGGATTAGTTGGGGGGAATATGCAAGTTGCCCCGGGGCAGCGTTTGTATGAGATTAATGGGGGAACGAGGAGATATATGGACCTGTGCTGAAGCTCTGCATTTATTAAAGAGACTGCAATAGTTTCAGAATCTGCTTCGGGCTCAGAGTTCGTTTCTTAGTTTTCAGACCCTATACTGGGACCAGTGTCTGTTTTACATTCAGGTTCTGATTTATGTACATGCTTGGTACTCATATCAGGGTGTGTTTTGGTCCCTTGCCAAGGTTTCCCCTGGATAAGCGTGATCCCAGTGTGGAGCCCTGATTGATCGATCGTATTTTAATTGTTTGTTTATATATGTGGAGAGTAGCTACTAAACAGAGTCACAGGAGCCAGCTGATGATCATTCAACAATTGAATGAAACATTTATTCAACAAGAAAAGATGAACCATACTACACTACACCTTCACCCACAACAATACCTTTAAGGTTACTATAGATCTATGAAAATAACAGAAGTTGAAAAAAGCTATCTTATGCTTTAATGTCCACAGTAATTACTCAGTCCATGTAAACCTAAGGCGCCCTGTGGTCAGGCAGACCACACTCTGAACTCATGTGACAGATGATTTCTCAACCAGATGCTATGTTTCCCTCATCAACTCCCCCCAGACACGTGATACACCGTGAGCCACCTAGTCTCACTGAATTCTGTCCTTTTGACGAGGGTTTCACATCTTCAATCTCCAATCCCTTGACTTGGAATCTTCTCCCAAATTGGCGTTTTCTCTCAGAAACGTTCGACAAGGGTTCACCTCCAAGGCTTAGAATAATACTTTCAATGTTCCTCTGCGCTTGGTCACCACATGCTTTCAAGCTGTTTTCCATGCCATCTCTCTCACAAGCTCAACTTTAACAGTACATCACTGCTTCACATGCTCATAGCAAAGATTTACAGACCTTCAGTTGTCTCTTTGAAACTTTTTGTTTTTTGCAAAGTTCTCTCACTTTAAATCTGAAGTTTGGAGCCTTCCTCTCTGCCCCTCACTCTTAACTACGATTAACAGGACCGTTTCCTTGGTTCCACAAGTTCCTTTGGCTATAACTTCTCCTTTGGTCTTTTAGTCATTCACTCTCCCGGCTTTTGGGGATTTTACATTTGCTTGGTACATTTTTGTTCTTCTGGGGAATCTGCAGCTCCCTCTCCCGGTGCCCAGTCTCTCTGGGGTCCTGACTTCAACTGCACTTTAAACTGTTTTTTCTTTATTTCTGTGTGTATGTCTGTGGGAGGAACCTGCCTAGCTGGCTCCCTCTTGCTACACAACAGCATTGTTTGTCTAATCTTCTGTCTCTAACTTTAACTTCGAGCAGGTATAAACTCCAGGTTTAAAATGCAAGCAACCTTTTAAATTTAAACTAAACCTTCCATTTGACCTCATTAAAACACACAGATACAGAAATACTTATCAAAAATAAACTTTAATGATAAAACTCATCCTAACCTTCACAAATTAAAATATAACATATTAAACTATCTCTATTTCCTAACATGGCGTATATTAGTTTAAATCTGTGTTGGTTTAAGTGCCTGTGCTAGTTTAAGTAGCCGTATTAGATTCATGGCCTGTAAGTGATTCATTGGCGCTATAAGTTTCTGGACTTGTATTAATTACATTGTCCATATCAGTTTCCTTGTCTGCAATATTTCAGCGACACACTTGTCTCATCGGCTCTCTGGGCTTTAGCGTCTACATTAGTCATACACTGTGTAATAGTTTCAAGGCCTGAATTAACATTTTGTGCCCTATTAGTTTGAAAGGTTTGACAACAATTGGCACTGATTCAAATGCTGCGGACTTTTGTATTTTTAAGTATATTCCCAAATTAGGAAGATAAGCGCAAGGCTTTGAAAAGGTTTGGCAGAAATCTAATTTTTGGCCGAGTTAAAGAATCTGTGATAATTCTAAAGGAAACGGGCTAGACATAATTTAGTGAGATACTTTTGGGACAATAAAATGAATTTTGAAAAGAAGATAAGTAACCAAAACATGTGAATGCCTGATTTCTGCTTTAAAACTATTATGAGAATACTTTACTGGATTTTAAATTCTCCCCGCAGATCTGAACAAGATAAGATTGTAGTCTGTTGTATGGGTAAAATGGAATGAGGCAAGTAGGAGAAAGAGTTAGGGAAAGAGGACAAAATATACAAACTGTGTTAAGGGAACTGAATTTAATAATCTGGCCAGCAGCTGAGACATTGGAACTGCACAGGGTAGATAAGCAAAGATCTGGAGGCAGAGATCCTCATTGATACGGAATAGTTAATGCTGCCTAAAGAGCAAGGAAACATTATAAACGATCAAGACAATAGAGAACCTGACCTCAAAAGAATCTTATGATGATCATGGTCAGGGGGAAAAAAACAACTTAGAGGTAAAACTATGTGGAATCTATAGTTCAGGAATTGAAATGTAAGGAGAAATAATACTTAACTACAATTTACCACAAGATGGATATAGTTAAAGGGAAAGCTGGAAAAAGGCTAAATAGATGCATTACCGATTGTATTAATGTCCCTGCGAGCTACAAAAATTCAGACCACATGGCTAACACTATGATGACAGACAGAGCTAAGCAGTTGTAGTGGCCTATCGCCTGTTCAAATACAGCTTTGGCAAAGGTGATTTCGGAAAGAATAGCGATTAAATCTTTAATCGTGGCCAACAAATGCAAGTATCAGAAAAGGATTAAAACCAGGTGACTGAAAAATACACACAATTCAATCAGCCATTAACATGGAATAATATTAGCAAAGCGTGGATTAATACAGTAAAAAACTTATTACATTGAGAAGCTCAATACCACAATAAATGCAATAATTAATTTCACAGGGCAAAAGGCTTTGGGAACTATCGTTGGACGAGATTGCCCGCTGAGATGCGGCTTGAACAGAATATTTGCTGCAATCAGGCAAAGAGAATTAAATAAAGCTCGAAATATTCATGTTGGGAACTATATCTGTCGGGACCAAAAGAGATTGCACCTTTTGATCCGCAGGGATTGATCTCAGCTCAAATGGTTTCAATCTGCCTTCCCTTCTACTCTTTTATAACTTTGGAGAGGAATTGGATGCAAAACCCCATTTGAGACCGGTAATTACTTCATGAAGATTAGTCCCACGTTTCCCTCTAGTGATAAACATCATGAGCTATTAAGCCTTTTCAACCCCTTTCCAAAATCTCCACAACCAACTGCATATATACTCAAAGGTCACGGTCTAGCTGCACATTCTTTCGAATTGAAACTTTATTTCATATTGTCTTCGAAAATGACAAGTTATCAAAACCTGGCCAGCGACACTTACAGGGCATGATTTTTGTTTTAACGTGTAATGTCATCTACTTTCCACTGAAAATAGACGGATCACAGTGTTTCCTAAATGATCAGACGGTAGAAACTGTAGATTCGCACAGAGGTTGTCAGGTACTGTACAGAAATCTCTGCCGTCAACTGAGAATTGCAACACTGAGACTGACCAGGAAGCAATAATGTGAAGGATTACAGTATCAAGAGAATAGGCACTGTATGTGGGAAGGGATAGTACCTCCTGTGTTTTAAATACAGGGAAGGAGTGGAAAAAAATGCGATGCTTTCAGAATGCTCCATAAAATGTAGGTGATTAAGGAGATCAGTAATTTCCTAAAAAAGAAACATGCTAAGGGAATCAGAGCTTTGGATCAATAACGGAAAGAGTGATGAATGTCTCCTAGGTGCACATTTTCATAGCTGAGTCTGCGCCAGATAAAGACATGGATGAGGAGCATAATGTCAGCTGGGCTGAGGTGAGAGCGAACGCAACAAACCCACTGAAGGCAGCATTTTTCAAACTGCGGCCCATGGGCTTGGTAGATAACAAGGCGTCAGATATTGTGCTGATGATCACTAGCAGCAAATGAACATGGTGTGGATTTCACTTAGTAACTTTTATATATGGTTTGTTTCGTTTGAGTTGACGGTGGCGCATTCCGCCTTGTCAGTGGATGATAAGACAAACATGTGACCCTTGCAAGCTTGACATTGCATAGTTGTGCAGATTACACAGTGATAGTGGGACGAACTGACGAGAAATAACATCGAGTGAAAAAGCTGATGTCAATATCGTACTAAGAAATCAAGCCACACTCCTGCTGATCATATCCCCAATATGAAATATTAGATAGTAAAATGGAGACCCATCAAAGACCATGATATTGCAAAGTCGGGGGAGAAGCCAGTGCTGGAGTTTCTCTGCTTCAGTTAGGGTGTGTAAGAGTGGAATCCAGTTATGGAAACCAAACTAAGAGACGGGTGTCAGAGATAGAGAATGGCCATTGATTGTAAGAGAGGGTTAGAGAGTCTATGTGACAACTACATTTTGCATTCGGAAAATGAGCTCAAGCAGGACAAGCAACTGGTCATATGAGGGATTCAGAAATGTGATGTAGGAGCAATGATACTGGAATCTCGGGTCAGAGGGGAATTTGGAATCGATTCACAATAAATCCAAACTCATCTTGAGGCACCAGATAGGGAGGCGAACATGGTCAGTGAAAAACTAACGATATTGCTGATGAAGCGACTGATAAAGGTTTTAGCTTTTTCCATTCTGGAGAGACTGATGAATTATTTTAATATAGAGGTAGCCGGGAGAGAGAATGGAGGGGCTTTTGGCGGGTGTATTCTAAATACACACACATTAATTCTGGGTCCCTCCCAATCTCCCCAACCCTCCATTTTCTACACTCCTAACCTGCTCTCTTTCTTCTGTCTTTCTCTCTCTCTCTCTCTCTCTGTCGCTTTCTGACGCGGAACCATTTCTGTCAATACCGTTCCATTAACCATCTAAGTTAAACGGCCGAAGCCAATATTACCACCAACAATTTATTTTTCAATCTTTGTTTATTGTTAACTTGCTGCTCGACAATCATAGTTTGCACCTTTATACTCGGGATTTGAGGGATAACATCAAGCCGTTTTTTTTTTTGTTTTGATGCGATTTTGATTCATAATAATCATTTCACAATGTAATTTACATCGGAGTAAAAGCTGATGATGTAATGTGTTTGCTCACTCATGTGACTAATAGCAGTAATCAGGAATACAACCGTCTCAGAGGATCAACATACCCTTTATAAATCAAATCCCATCAGAATGGGTGAGCTCAGAGTGCCTGCCGGGGCTGTGGGTTTGAGTGTCCCTCCCAGTAATGGAATATCCAGTCATCTATCAAATAGAAGATATTTACTTTCTTGTTCTTACGCCAGTTGGAGTATTTGGTGAGCCATTGCGTCCAGTTCTTAATGTTGTAACTCGGTAATTGACACAACTGCTCGAATCGACATTTTTTTTAGTAACTATATGTTTAAGGCTTACTGATCAGTTTTATACGTTGAGGAACGAAATTTCTTAAATCTTTGCTTTGTCGACCTTTTGTGAATTTAATGTATCTTCATTGACCATTTCGGATGCAATCCTGGCAATTCTAAAAGTTTATTTGTTGTACTGGGTAAATTGTTGTCAGCTGGACACAAGGACATTGGAAACAGGAGGTGAAGTATGGCATACAGCACGAGCTGTAAGGCGTTCAGCATTACGATCAGATTGTGACTCATTTGATGGCGCCCCAGCTCCCTTTTCCATTGGTTTACCAATAATCCATTATTCCGCTATACTGTAAAAGTCCGTTTACCCAAACCTTGTGTATTTTCAATATCTCGGCATCCAGAGTTCTGTTTCCAAGACAATTCCAGAGATTTCCGACCCTGAGATTGAAAATAGCCTTAATCATCCCCAGTTTGAATGTGGGGAAGTTGATTGTGAAACAGTGCCCATATGGCCTTTATTATTCCATGAGGTGAAAAATCCTGACAGGAAAAATCCTGTCAATTCCTCTTTAAACGACCTCTGAATCGTGTACGTTATAGTAATATCAGCTCTTATTCTTACCAACTGTTTTGATTGTGGACGCAACCAGCTCAAAATTTTCTCATATGATAACTCCAGCAACACAGGACTAAACCTAATAATCCTTGCCTGAACTACCTCCCATTCAATAATATCACCCGTTATCTCAGTCGATCAATACTGCGTGTGATATTGAACATTGGCTCTCACCAGCGTTGTATCAACACGCAGAAGACGATCGATTGTTCCTGCCAGTATCACTTTGCGGGCCGGACCTGTCCTGGAATATCAATGCTCAAAACTTAACAGTTATTCATAACGAGTCAGCTAACTGACATAGGAGGCTGCGCAATGTCAGACCTCTAACAATAAACAACATTAATCCGTTTTGCAACAACTTCAATCATTGTTTTGCTTTTCAATGATCTAAAATATTATTCCCTTCTGCCACGTTGTATGCCTTGCTGCCGAACTGAGTGTGTTCCTGTTTCTTTCACATAGTCTTCCCTGAAAGAATATGGATGAAGTTACAGCCTGTTGCCGGAGCTCATTGTGAAATGGAATGTATTGCTCTTATATTGAAAACGTTTACAGTGCACCTGAGGGACTAACAACACTTTCATGTTAGTTGTAATCTAGGATGAGCAGTATCAATGTTTTGTTAAACAATCCCCCTGCTAAATCTACATTTTGCAATTACTACAATTGGAGTTTCAGTTAGGTTTCTGGTTCTCTGACAAAGGGATTATATTTTGCGTGTTCCTTGTTTCGCAGACAGATTGAACAGTGCATGGCGTGGGAATGAGTGACATCCTCCTGGGATATTTGTCAGCACAAGATGAGATGAAACATAAATAAATAGAGAAAATGCTGGAAAAATTCACTGGGGGCATCTGTGGAGAGAGGAACCGATTAAACGTTTCCCGTCCGTGCGGCCCTCCTTCAGCTCTGGAAGAAGAGCCATACCAACACAAAACGCTAATTCCATTTATTTTTCTACAGGTGCTTCGCGACCTGCTGAATTTATCCAGTGTCTTCAGTTTTTACTTATGATTTCCAGCATCCACACTATTTTGCATTTAAGTTATGAGAGGAAACAGCATTCTTCTGAAAATTGGATGAATTCACTAAGGGAGATGGAAGCAAAGATGGGGAGCAGATTAATTAAGTGAAGTCAATCAATTGTGTTTTTTTTTCTCTCTTGCAAATTTATGATTATGTACTGGCTGTTAAATTAATAAAATTAAATTGATCATATAGTCACGAATCAGTTTCTTTGAGGTTGAGAGAGGATAGCATTTAATCTTCTTTCCATGACTCTGATGTACATTTCTTTGTATTTATGATGCATTATTATCTTAATGTATTTTGCATGAAATCGAGAGTTGAAATGTTGACATATTTTAAGAGGGTTGAAGAAACTCTTACTCAAGCTGGAATGTGAAGTGTGATTTTCATGAGTAATCTCGATAGACCGCGTATCATGAGGTAATGATGGTTAAGTCTGCGCAAATACTAAATTATTGCTTGGTTTCTTCATTAATTACACGATTCTGTGGACTTTCACCTGAAACATATGTGCTCTGAAGTTTTTTCTTTTAAGTAATGGAACGGATTTGAACAAGAGAAAAAAGCAAGTTAACAAATAGAGACTGTGATCATCTGTTGAAATGTTAAACTTTTCACAAACGTTTCTAAATGAACAAAAAGAAATACACGCCGAAATTTACAGGCAAGTAGCATTTATGACTAGGATGCTCGCTCAGGATAATAACAATGAGTCAGATCTGAAACGGAGCAATGCAAGAACGATGTTTGAGGTATAGAGGGATCAACGGGAGATAACAAACGAAAAGTAATGAGGGATATGAAAGAGAGAGAGAGAAACAGAGGATGCAAGTGAAAGAGAGATAGATTTGGAGAAAGGGAGGACGAGAGAGGCGGCGTTGGGGGGTGGTGGGGGCGGGGGAGGGGGGCGGTGTGGGGGGGGGGGGGAAGAGGGGTGGGAAGGGGGGGGTAGGGGGGGAATACAAATGGGGTGTAAATGAGATAAAATACGGTGTGAGTAATTCATGGTGATGAACTTCTCAAGTCTCTTGAACGATGATTTGTGAGGGAAACTGAGAAGAGGGCATGTGAAATATGTTGCAGGTTCGTTTAGTTTCACTGCTACACTGATTTGTTATGTGTTTACCTCATTCGTTGAATGTTCTTTTTCTGGATATATGAGCAGAGTGAACAGGCATTATTGAACAATTTCTTTCATGTCCACTAATGGTGATATATTATTAGATAATGCTCTGAAAATATGTATTTGCACAATTTGATCAAGGACGATGTGCATTACCTTCATTCTGTCCGTTTCTCATTTGTAAGCAATGGGACGTGAAAGATAAATTTCTTGAACGTATTTCAGGACCATCGTCCTGTTCGCCAACAACAATTATATTAGGTATCAATGGTTAAATATAATAATTCAGTTGTGTATACAGATGATCCATGTATTAGACTTCGCCTCATGTTTTTACTCCATATCAATCTTGAAATCTCAGTCTCTTATTGCATTGCACTGAATCCTCTATTTTCTCATCCAACACTTAGGTTTACCCACTTTCCCAAACCAATTGCCGAGGCCTCCAATTCAGATCTTAGATGGCTCCCTCCCAATTACACGCAAAGGTTCAGTTTCTGGATGAATCTCCCAAACAATTCCCACACTCAATGTCTCTTCCTCATTCACTTTGTGTGAACCAAGTTTAGCTTGCATAACCCTGAACAACTAATCAGTTGCTCTCAGTATGTACCCAAATTTTCCTCATCAGCATGGAATCCAAAGCTGGTTTAAACAAACAATGTGCCTGCTTCCTCAATGACATTCACTCCTAGGCAATGGTTCGACGACCTCACTTGTCACTTTCACTGCATCCAGTGGGCAATGTATTCAAATTAATGACTAATACATCTTCAATACGATTTGACAATAAATTGAAAAAAATATCCTCTGCTCAAAAACATTTCATAGATGTTCCTTTTAGGATGCAACAGCAAAAGCATCCTATAACCTGAAAGATTGCGATTTTGCTTCCATGGCTAATCATTGTTTATGTGCTGCATTACTTTTCTCTGTTCCAGTGAACGTGCTAACGATTCTGATATTATTCAGAGGAAAGTGTGGTCTGTCGAAATGTATCAACCGCTACCTGTTGGGCATGGCAATGACCGATCTGCTGGTCATCATCACTGATCCTATGTTAAGAGGGATATTTCGAATATACTTCCCAGGTTCATTTCTGCGCATTACTCCCGTTTGCTGCCTCAATAACTTCCTGGTTTTTGCAGCCACGACTGTTTCTGTATGGCTAACAGTGGTGTTCACCTTTGATCGTTTTGTGGCAATTTGTTGTGAGAAGCTGAAAACAAAATATTGTACCCCGAAAACGGCAGCTGTGGTTCTAACAACAGTGAGTGTGTTAGGCTCCTTAGAGTGTACCCCTTGGTTCTTCGCAACTGAAGCTGTATATATAATTGATAACGTTCCCTGGTATTGTACCATTAAATCTAGCCTCATTAATTCCACTGCTTGGGCAGCATATGAGTTGTTTCACCGCATTTTGTCTCCCTGTGTCCCGTTTTTTCTAATTTCGATTCTCAACCTTCTGACTGTCAGATGCATTTTAGTGACCAGCAGAGTCCGGAGGGGTCTCCAGGGACTCAGCAGTGGCGAGAATTGCAAGGATCCAGAGATGGATCATAGAAGAATAGCTATCATTTTACTGTACAGCATAACAGGCAGTTTTTTAATGTTATGGGTGACACAGTTTGTATTTTATGTTTATCAGCGAATTACTGAACAATATGCTGTTTCTGCCACTGACCCCCTTTATATCACAGAAAGAACAGCAATGATGCTGCAACTTCTCAGTACATGCACCAACACGTGTATTTACGCTGTGACACAGGCGAAATTCAGAGAGGAGTTTAAGAAACTGTTGATATACCCATTCAAACTGCTTGTTAGATTATTTAAATATATGACCGAGACCATGGATTTCAAGCATGAGAAATAAATGCCATTTGAAACACTAACGCCTTCAGCCTTCATTTTTAAATTGGCATTGCAAAGGCGCAAACATCTTCGTTGAGCTTATCCTAAGACTCTTGTTGAATATTAAAACTCCGAAGAGAAGTCTTCAAAGTGTCCCTGCAGCGCATCCTTTGTTTTCAATGAGAGCACACCCCAGTCTCAAATCTTCCATAGAAATTTCATTTGATTAACTTATTAAAGCATTTTGGTTACATGGACTGGGTAGGACAGCTGTGTCTCTGTTGAAAGTCTGAATGTTTGACGTGTCAGTTCAATGTCTGGTATCCTGCCCTGCCATCTGAGCTGCAGAGCTTCCCTCAGGCAGCTCAACTATAAATGTTTGCGCTTTATGACATGGTGTTTGTGCACAATCAGATTTTCAAACTTTTTGCAAAGTTGACAGTCCTATTGCAGTGTGGACTTTCACTTAGGTAAGCGGGCAGATTTCTCTTCATTTCCAGGTTGATTTCAGGAGGCATCCGAAGGTTACACTTTTTATTTTATGCTTTACATTCTTGCACGTGCCTCATTATCGACAGTGCGATTGAGTGCGCTGCCGAGATATGTGAAGCCCTCCATCGCAAACACCTTGTGAGCATAGACTGAAACATTGCGCCCTGGTACAGACTGATACATTACTTCATTTTTCGTCATGATGATCATGAGGTACAAGTTGTTGCATGATTGGTGGGCAAGTCTGTGCTACCTGCATTCCCAGCTCTGAACTGGTAACACGCGCACAGACATCTGAAAACACAAAGTGATGAAGAATGTTCTTAGACACTTTGTTCATCGCCTGCAATAGTCACAGGATGGTGAGATTTCATGTTGTGCAATATTTCATTCCAGTGTCAGCATCGCCATAATGGAGGGCATTGTAGAGAATGGGGAGAAAAAAGAAAACATGATGAAGAGAGCCGATTCCAGCTCACAGCCCTGTTTAACTCCATTAGTGACCGGAAATGGGTGATAAGACTGACCGTCATCCAAGGAAGGTTTGAGCTTGGCGTCTTGGAACGGTTGAACCAGTGTGATGAATTTCTCAGGGCAGCAGAATGTTTTCCTGACCTTCTAAAGCCTCTCAAGGCTGACCTGTGTCAGCTAATCATCAGTGGTCTAGAAGCCAGAACCTTGTTCTTGACATTACTAACCCGAAGAGTTTCAGCTGCCTTACTGCAAGAGCATTAGAATCAGTGATTCTAGCACTATTGATTTTACTGCAGTCTCCATTGGCAGCAGATCCTGGTCGGCGTGTTGCACTAAGAAGATCAGAGCGATTATGGCGAAGGTTTTCGGAGAGAGGAAGTGGTGTGAGATTTCAAAATGATTGTTTGATGGTTAGCGGGTTACATTCCATTAGTGCAGCTTGGCAATGAGGTACCTTGTAATTTTCTGGAGCATTTCCTGTCCTCCTCATAGGGGGAAATATTTTAATTAGGCTATTAACGAGGCTTTTGCATCCAGCCATTTAGACAAACGTTGGGACATCATCAGCTTCTTTACCTTTAACTATAGACAGAAGACTGACAGTTTTATTCGTTTTCTGTTTGCTGGAAGCTTTATCAAGAGAACGGTTAATCGAAAACCTATCTCTTCACTGCTGTATGAAAGCAGCATGAGAATGTTTATTATTGGGTTCCGCCCATATTTTTAGAATGTGTTTTTGTTCTTCCTATGGTTCTGGCACATAGGCGCCGAGGACTGTTGACAAATCAACCAAGGCTTGTGCCTTCAAGCAGTTTTCGAGCATCATATGAACTCTTCTATCTTGTATTGTCGGCATATTAGGAAATTTATTCGCTCTTCTGATTGAATCATTCGTCTTACATCTTTCTGAGCCTGCATCCTTCAATCCTGCATAGGTTTGAGAAGGTTACGTGCTTATATATAGTGGACATGTGATTGTGCAAATCCCAGTAAAGGTAGTGATTCTCTTCCATTAGTTATTGGATCCGCTCATAATTTTCATTCAACAAATGTAGATTCATACGAACGGTAAGACAAAGGTCATGTACAGCACTGGAAACACTGCAGTCCTGAATGTCGCTCACTTCTCCTCAATTCACTGTCACATTTTCACTGTTATTTGCGACTCCGAAGTTCTCTGAGAAAGATTCCTTCTTGCCTGCCTGTTTCAAACTTGAGACTTTGCGAAACCTGTGCACTTTAAGATCTGGAAATGTCAAGGTGTGAGCCAAAAATGTCTATGTTTGAAAGGATAAGACAGTGGTCAGCCCAGCAACCAACGCCTCACATGGCTTCATTATCCGAACACCCTACCTGCCCTGTGCCTGGTGATGACATGATCAATTAAATGCCAGTGCTCAGAGCTGGGGTGCACACAATGTCCAGTGTTCCAATTGGAGTGGCGGAAAACCGTGTTGGTGATGAAAAGGCCATGATCTTCACTCATCTGCAGCACGGCAAACTTCCAGTGGCAAGTTTCTTGTGAGCACTTCCGATAACACCTAGTAGCAGAAAGACCATAAGACATAGGAGAAGAAATTAGGCCAATCTGCCTATCGAGTCTGCGCCGCCATTCAATCATGGCTGATATGTTTCTCAACCCCTTTCTCCCGCCTTCTCCCTGTAACCTTTTATAACCTTAGCAACGAAGAACCCATCTAACTCTGTCTTAAATACACTCAATGCTCTGGCCTCCACAGCCTTCTGTGGCAAGAAATTCCATAGAGTCACCACTCTCTGACTAAGGAGGTTTCTCCAAATCTCTGTTCTAAAAGGTCTTCCCTTTTCTCTGAGGTTGTGCCCTCGGGTGCCAGTATCTCCTACTAACGGAAAGATCTTCCCCACGTCCACTCTATCAAGGCCTTTCAGGATTCTGTAAGTATCAATCAGATCCCCCCTCATCCTTCTGCAGTCCATAGAGACACAGAGTCCTCAAACGTTCGTCATATGTTACGACTTTAAATCCTGGGATCATTCTCGTGATCCTCCTCTGGACCCTCTCCAGGGCCAGAACATCCTTCCTGAGATACGGGGCCCAGAATTGCTCACAATATTCTAAATGGGATCTGGCCAGAGCCTTATAAAGGCTCACAAGCACGTCCCTCCTTTTACCTTCTATTCCTCTCGAAATAAATGTCATCATTGCATTTGCCTTCCAAACTATCGACTCAACCAGCAATTTAATCTTAAGAGAATCCGGGACTAGGACTCCGAAATCCCTTTGCACTCCTGGTTCCGAATTCCCTCCCCATTTAGAAAACAGTCCATGCCTCTATTCTTCCTACCAAAGTGCATGACCTCACACTTCCCCACGTTGTTTTCCATCTGCCACTACTTTGCCCATTCTCATAACATGTCCAAATCCTTCTGCAGCCTCCCCGCCTCCTCAATACCACCTCTCCCTCCACCTATCTTTGTATCATCTGCAAACCTAGCCAGAATGCCATCAGCTCCGTCATCTAGATCATTAATGTATAAAGTGAAAAGTTGTGGTCCCAACACTGACCCCTGCGGAACTCTACTGGTCACCGGCCGCCATCCTGAGAAGGACCCCATTAACCCCACTCTGTGCCTCCTGCCAGACAGCCAATCTTCTATCCATGCTAACATCTTGCCTTTACCGCCATGGGCTCTTATCTTACTGAGCAGCCTCCTGTGCGGCACCTTGTCAAAGGCCTTCTGAAAGTCCAAGTAGATAACATCCATTGGCTCCACTTTGCCTAACCTACTCGTTACCTCCTCAAAGAATTCTAACAGATTTGTCAGGCATGACGTCCCCTTGATGAAACCATGCTGACTTTGCCCGATTTTACCATGCACTTCCAAGTATTCTGAAATCTCATCCTTAATAATTGACTTTAAAATCTTACCAACGACCGACGTCAGGCTAATCGGGCTGTAATTTCCCATCTTTTACTTCACTCCCTTCTTAAACAGGGGAGTTACATTGGAGATTTGCAGTCCTCTGGGACCCTCCCTGACTCCAGTGATTTCTGAAAGATCACCACTAACGCCTCCACTCTTCAGCTATCTCTTGCAGAACTCTGCCGTTGTAATCATCTGCTCCAGGTGATTTATCCAACATCAGACATTTCAGTTTTCCTAGCACCTTCTCGTAGGTAATGGCCACCACACGCAGCTCTGCCTCCCAACTCTTTGAATTTTGGGGATGTCACTCGTGTCTTCCACTGCGAAGACTGACGCAAAGCACCTTTTCAGTTCCTCCGACATTTATTTGTTCCCCACTAGTACTTCTCCAGCGTCATTTTCCAGCAGACCAATGTCCACTTTTGCCTATCTCTTACCCTTTATATATCTTTAAAAAAACCTCTTGCAATTTCTTTTTTATTACTAGCTAGTTAACAGTCATATTTAATCTACTCCCTCCTTATTTATTTTTAAGTTGTCCTCTGTTGGTCTTTGTAGGCTTCCCAATCCCCTGGTTTCCCACCGCTCTTCGCCGCATTGTATGCTTTCACTTTCGCTTTTTTTCTGTCCCTGACTTCCCTTGTCAGCCATGGTTGCCTCGTCCTCTCTTTAGTATGATTCTTCTTCCTAGGGATGAATTGTTGCTGTGTCTCCCAAATTACTCCTAGAAACTCTTGCCATTGCAGTTCCACTGTCTTTCCTGCTAGGCTCATCTCCCAGTCAATTTTGGGCAGCTCCTTTGCCTGGTGATCTGCAGCAACCCATGTGATGAAATCACCAAAAATGTTTAACTTGACTGACATTGGGTAGAAGAATCCCACGTAAAGCCTGTCATTTTAAAATGCGTGCTTTAACCCTTCAGTGCTGTTCTTGGATTGGATATGCACTCTGACGAGAGTTGTTTGCATGCTGTACTGCAGCGGCACTTCAAGCGCCAACAGACCATCATTAACCCGCTTGGGAAGGCAAGACAACTTATTGGCTTGATTGTTCATGACAACAAGCACTGTACAAGCTTCCCGCCATTTTACTTTTCCATGGTATTTAACAGCATGTGTGGCCTGAGATTTCCTTATTTGGACCCTCCTCAGGCCGGCGAAGTTCCCTGGTTCTTTCGATCTGTAAGTGCAACTAACAACTTAGCAAATAAACTCTTGCTGCAATGTGACGGCTCTGATGTTTAACTTGAGAGTGCGCCTGTGCAATTCATCTTAAGATCCGTGTCACATTTTATTGATTTAATAATTAAAAACCTACTTCCGTACCAGTGGGACCCCCGGTTGCGCCCGTGGCTGAAACAGACAACTCTCAGGGAATTTGGCCCAGCCTCTCCCTCATAGCAGGAAGTGAACAGTTTGATCCTGAGAAGTGTTGCTCAATCGCTTAGTGCCGGCTGATTTCCCTTCGGTTGCCATCCAGATTGGTAATGTCCCTTTGACTGAACAGCCTGACTGCAGGTCCGTGGTTATAGCACCCACTGCATCGTGAACTGCTGCTTCATCCCCATCCCATTGTCACTAGAGCTTGTCATTGAGAGATGTTGTATCACAAATAATAATAATAAAAATGATGAGCATGCTTTGTTGACGATTTGGAATGCAGTGAGTGAGAATAGCTGATCGTCAGCCTCAAAGTCTCCTCCAGGAATATGTGGATGCAGTAAAAAGTGCGGCCTGAGCGGCTAAAGGCCGCTCCAGAGCTAAAAGGGTGCTCAGGATGTCTCAGGCCCTTTGTGAGCTCTATGCATTCCCAACCCGCGATGATCCCCATTCAGGACCGTGGCCATTGAGGATGGCCCGATTCGCCGCTCTCTTTGGGGTGGCTAATAATTTATGATCCTCACATTCGAAAAACTCTCAGCTGTTGCATGAACTTGCTGTTAACACGCGCCAGTGGCCACAACATGGTCAGCTGCTTCGACGGGTGGACCAAGGATTTCGGCGAGTTTGGCTTTTGTCTACCCTGTCATTTGAATACTGATCCCAGTGGACTGGGTAGATCAATCCAACCGGGGAGCAACAAGGCAGGTAAATACAGTAAATGAAGAATGTCGATATGTTGCCTTTAACAATCAATGGAGCTGCTCGTGAAAGGTGCACTAAAGAGAGAGTCCAGAGGGAGCCAGGAAAGGAAAGAAACGAATAGACACAGGGATGGCACCCAGAAAGCTAAAGGCAGACAGGACAAAAGTTGGCGATCAAGACAAATCGCTGAGTGGCATGAAACGTCAGGAAGTGATATGGAAACAGCAATTTAGGAAGAACAGAAGAGACAGGATGAAGAATACTAAAATATTAAAGAAAGTCACCGAGAGTGAAAGATACAGAGAAAATCCAAAATGAACATGAACTGGGGGGATAGTGAAAAGGAAAGGACTTGAACCCAAGAGCAAACAAGATGGAGGAAGGCAAGGAGAAAGAGAACATACTCAGGTTCGAGTTATAGATTCATTAAACACAGAAATAGAATATAAATTAGGAATATATTATCAACGTTTGGGAAAGCTGAGAAGGGAACAAAGATGAAGAAATTAACTGATTGCCAATAAGCTGTTAGTTAAACGGAACATTTGCGTCACAGTTATGAAAAAGGGGTAAATGTGAAAGGGAGTGGAAGGAAACAGTAATGAAATCCGGGGAAGGTTGAGTGAAGATGATTAAACAGGTGGAGTATTCGGGGAGACAGTAAATGAAATAACAGAAAGGGAATGAAAAGAGGAGAGAACTGATACAGAAGACGTCACTTAAAGAGAAGTGGAGCCACAGTGTACGGCAGAGCAAGAATATGAAACAGAAACATTCACAGAGCAGAAAAAGGAGGGCATCATTCACTACACAGTGCATTGGTTCGTTTTGTTGCTTGTAGTTGCATACATTCATTAATTTTACATTAAGTTAACTAGATAACTCTGAACAGATTCCCCCAGACCACTCTCCTCCAACGCCTTTTTCTTCTTCAAAATGTTATCCATTTGGGTCATTTCAAAAATAATTAACCAGAGCTACACTGACAATTGGTTTTAAAACCTGGACCTGCACTGTTGGCTTTTTCTACACCAAGGAGCGAGAATTTGCATCGTTTCAGACATCGTCGTATAAGAAGGCTGAGGAAGCTGAGTCCCTCACAGGGACTGAAAACATTACTGAGAAGCAAACATATTAAGAAGACAATATTGTGTGAGAGAGTGAGTTCAGCACGGAGAGATCATATAATATGTACCCTTTCATAAACATTAACTTCTAAAAAGAAACTGCTGGGCAATGCCAACCATCAGAAAGGGCGTTAGAGTTCGCGCTGAATTCTACCTGCGCTCTATGGAGGACGAGCAAGAAAGTCACTCAGTCTGGAATAAATGATTCTGCGCAACAGTACTGCAGGAAATTGACAAGGGACTCCTTTCAATCTGTAATAATACTAGTAACATTCAAGCTGGTGTGATTTAGCAGCATATTCTTGTGTATTGCTTGGTACATAGGATGTTGCTGCAGTGTCACTTTCTCTGTTATTGCCCTGTATTCTGTACGTGGTTCATGTTAATTAAAACATGAATAGAAATACCAGGATAACAGTGAATCGCATGAACGCTACAGTGTAGCCCGGATTAATGATTATCCTTCTATATTGGAATTGTAACTATATTGTACTTTGAATAAGCCCTATCCTTGTCGTAAATAACTTAGGTCCATATATATTAAACACATGTCCACATCGCAAGGATTATTTTACGCAATGCACAACACTATCAGCATTAAGATTCTAAGAGTTTCAAAGTGAACTCAATATTCCCTCTACAACATACTGTTTTAAAGTAATTTACGTCAGTCAATTTTATTCACACACCAGTTTACATTTCTCTTAGCTCAACCCAATCCGGGCTCTTATATACCAATGGGCGGGCGCCCAGAACGCCGACACTTAAAGGGGTGGGATGGGGGTGGGAGATGGCGATTATTTGAAGAACTATTCATCATATACTAAAAATGCTCCCGAATCTCTGTTACTGGAGACGGTGAGCGGCAGCAGTGGAGCCGACGGTAAGCTTCGGCTTGGATCACGGTTATTTCTTAACGGGGCTGACGGTGAGCTGAGAGTTTGATCAGCAGCTGAGTGGTTCAATGGCCGTGTTGGAGCTATAGACGGCGGGCACGTCAACGGGGGTGCTGTTGAAGATATTGCACAGTCTCCAATTTCCTGGGAAAATGCCATCGACAGAATTGGAGATGCTCGACACCATCCAATGCAATGTAACCTCATTGCTGGAGGATTCCTTAAACATTCACTGTCATTGCTCGTGACGCACAGTGGCAGCCGCGTGTATCATCCATAAATGAATGGAACATATCTCATACGAATTGCAATTCCGTACTCAATGGTAGAAGGATCAAGAACCATTTGGCAGCGACTTATTGTGACTGACAAAATCATCAGTTTTAACATCAGGGAAACTGTGGCTTTTACAACCCGACTGCAAGGACTGTAGGAGGCACTGTCTGAGAGCGTGGCGAAGTCAGTTTCAACCCTGGAATTCAAACTTTAAAGCCCAAATTCGTTCTCTCCGGTGCGTTCCTTAAACCTATGACGTTTACTTTATATTGTGTCCATTAATGTTCCCCATAAAAAAAATAACTATTTCACGTTTCCCTGAATGAATGCCACTTGACATTTGCATGTGCATTTCACAAGCCCCGCTGTCACATGCAAGTGGCATATATCACATATGCTTCACCCTGTTTATTACATTTCTAATAAGGTTGCGTCTGGAAACTTTGAAAGCCTGACCTCTGTCCAGTAATAATTGTATGTCTCAAAAACACGTGCAGCGGCTCCATCAGCGAGACCTGGAGGAGCAGAATTGGAATCCGTCGTCTCGTTTTGGGGACAAAATAACATCATTTGACTCTTCTCGATGTGTTCAATCTGTTAGCTAATATCTAATCCCCACAGCCATTTACTCTTTAAACTAATGCACGTCAGTGGTGAACATTACTTTATGTGTCACCATATTGGTCAACCTGTGAAGTCCGTTTGAGGTTGAGTAAGCATTATACTCATCCATCTTCTCCATTGCTTTCCCAAATAACACAATGACGTTACGCAAACCAAATTTACCATGAACCAATCAGCGCTCACTTATATTAATCAGACCGCAATTTTTAATTAAAATCTGCTTGTCGCGGGTTAACATTTTTATATTCTCCCACTACATTCTAATTCAAAGAAACGATTCAAGGAGGAAATGATGCCCCATCCTTTCAGCCCAACGTTATTCATGCAAATATATTTTGTTTGCAAAACAAGAAAACATCAAATTATGTTCAGTATACGTTTTATTTAATCTTTTCTTTTATGGCATATTATGAATAAACAAGGACGAGTAAACAATGATGTCATTTTGCTCAATGTCAATCATTCCCACCATGTATTTTCTTCAACATTTGAAGGATTGTTTTAAAAGCAATTCCCACAAATAGCGCACGTTCTCTCCTGAATGTGCCGAGGTAAAACGCTTTGTAACGTTTGCCTCTGATTAACATATTTAAATATTCTGACGTTTACTTTCAACGTGTATTTACCGTGTTCGTCAGGTCTTCTCTGAATTTAGCCTCAGTCAGGACATTAATTAACGATGTATGTGCCGGAACTGAACATGAATCCAGCAAACTTCTGGTAATTGAAACTATAATACCGAGTGATCGCTAAATGCAGAGGAAAGATAGAATCTGTAACTCTTATTAAATTCTAAAACCACCCGATATGCTTCAGCGCAACGCGACGGGTTTCCTTTCTTTATCAAACTCTGGGTTCTTGATGGGTTAAGTGTTCTTGCGCAGCTAGAGTCTATTGTGGATTCGAGTGGAGAAGAGAAATTGTCGCAGCTCGCTCTTTTTCAAAATTAACTCAGTCGGTGTGACGCACACGTTTGCCCATCAGTTTGGTGTGTGGTTTGGTCTCCAAGATTGGCCATAAGTTTGGGACTTTTATTGCCCCTTCCGTCAACAGCTCTTGCGTGCGATTCACACATTTTCCGATGAGCTGTTGAGCACGATTACCCATCTATCCAACGAGTTTTACGTGCGTTTGATTCTCCAACTTTCCAATGAGATCGGAGTGTGTAACACCCTTATCCAATATTCTCGTAATGTTTTCCTCTATGAGGAAAAAAGGCTAGATTCTCGAAACCAACAGCTTAGCCCCTGTACCTTCGTGTTCTGCATGAAATGGGGGTGAGAGAACGAAACACAATGCTCCAGTGGAGGGCAACATTGTTTTGAATGGGATAATTTTAACAAATTTATTCTCTATCACATTGTTTGTACCTTTTTAAATCACCAATGTATCATTACGTCTGTTGCCTTCAACTATTTTTACATTTGCATATTTGGGCCCCTTCTGTTTATCTGCATGTTTTTCTTTATTGTTTTTCATTTCGACTTTACCCCTATAAAATCACCGTTTGTCTTCCTTGGAGCATTTATCATTTCACACATCTCTGCATTAAATTCCAGCTGCCATTTGTCCAACTGTTACACGAGGCCGTCGATGTCCCCCTCAAGTAATGAAGACGTTGCTCACATTGGACAAAACTTCCGATATTGTGGCATCTGCAAAATTCGAAAGTGTATCCCCTACATCCACGTTTAGGCATCAAAATATATTTAGGGAACCGTTGTCCTCACATAAAAATTAAGGGAACCACACTCTGCACTATCCTGTAATTCCAGTAACAGATGTGCACCATCACTCTGTGTTTCCCGCAACCATCAGACTTCGTATAGATGTGGACACGTTCGCTGTTCTTCCAATCAGCTTCACCTTTGCTGGAAAGTCAATGTTATGACATTCCATGGAACGTCTGTTGAAAATCCCTGGACAGTATACCAATTGCATTACCATTATCACAGCTTCCAAAAAGAAAACCATTCCGAATTCGACAAACCACTTCTGTTTGGAAATTCTGAATCTCAATCACAGGAAACGCGCAATTTGTTGGTTCACACAATCGAGAAGCTTCCTCTGACTCTGATAGCTTATAGCTCTTAGAGAGCGAACTTCCAAATTGTAGAACGACAGATAAAAACTTCCATATTTGGCAAATGGCATTCCCGGATAATATCTCACACAGGCCCACATTTTCAATTCTATTGACAACAGGTAATTGTTTCAGCGGTAGCACATGAGAAACGTTCAGGCTTTGGGATTTAAAATTAAATGAAGATCTAATATAGAAGTGAAATCAGCCTTCTATTGGCAATGCAAGGCACTGTCAATGTTGGAATACTGAACAAAATCAGAAACTAATGAAATGCTCAGTTAGTCTGGCAGAGTCTGCGAAGAGACCAACATTGTTACTTTGTTAAAATTGAAAACTTGTTCAGTCATGATAAAATATAAAACTGCAATAAAATCGTAACTATTAAAATGTGGGAGTGATAGGAAGAACACGTGAGAATGTATGTTTATGGCCAGGTTGTGGGGGGATTATTCCCTAAAGATTTTATTGTACATACATAAATGACGGGTCAATGGCTGTAGTTCATCAGTGGTGAAGACACCTGTTTTACCATCGAAGCTCCATCGTCTGCACTCTGGGCGAGGTCATTATCAAATATGTAACAAAGTTGACGGAAATCAACTGCACACAGCATAACGGAAGGCCCCAGAAAAGATATCCAGTGTACTCCAGAACCACAACGCGAATACCAAAACAAAAGCATCTCTGCATGGATGGCTAGTAAAAAAACAATGATCCAACACAAAATATTTGGGAGTGAATCTAGATTTCACTCAAGAAGAATTGGACGAATAAGACAGCAAAGGTCAACACTAGAATAGACGATCGAGTGTTGGCACCACAACCCTGTGCATCTCAGCAAGTGCAGCATTAGTCTCAGCAGCAGAGTACAGTGCACGTGTCTGACAAAGGCCATCACAAAACATACATTCACACACACACATACACACAAAACGAAGATATACAAATAAAAACAGAAAATAGGAGCCGCAGAAGGCCATTCGGGCCTGCTCTGCCAATCACTATGATCATGCCTAATCACCCAAGTCAAAGCCTGCTCCCAGTTTCTCCAATTACTCTTTGATCCCCTTCGCCCCAAGAGCTGTATCTAACTCTTTCTTGAAAACATAAAATATTTTGCTGAAAAGGACTTTCTGTGGTAGCGAATTCCACAGGCTCTCCATTCTCTGGGTGAAGAATGTTCTCCTCAACTCAGTCCGACATGGTCTACCCCGTATCCTCAGACTGCGACCCCTGGTTCCGGACTCCCCGCCATCGGGAAAATCCTTCCTGCATCTAGCCTGTCTTGCCCTTTTAGAAATTTATAGGTTACTACGAGATGCCTCTCAATCCACTCATCTCCTTCGAATATAGTCCTAACTGACACAACATCTCCTGATATGTCAGTCGCAACCAACCAGGAATCAGTCTGGTAAATCTGTTCGGGTTATATTCGCTGGAGTTCAGGAGAATATTGTGCAATATTCACTCTTCATCCATCTGTTTCCAGATGCAGCCATGCAGCAGCTGAACTGATCTGAGGCTGGCTAAGTGCGGCCCCTGTAGTAGCAAGGCGCTGCCAGCAGAGGGTGGGGTTGTATCACTTTAACCACAAGACAGTGAAATGGGGTTTGAGAAGAGGCTTTGACCCTGGGAGCTGGGAATGTGGAACCAACTCCCCACTCACACTCCCATCCTGCCTGATGCTGAGCCTCACCCACTCAGTGAGCAGCCCTTAAATGGAAAGGGAGGGGAAAAACTTTCAGATGATCAAACCATTCCAAAAAAAAACAGGAGCTTTTTGAAACGTTCAGGTTAAGCGTTCAAGGATTTATTGAGCTCTGGATTCAAGTAACAACAATTATAGACAAAGTTTTAAAACAATCAGGTTTCCCATCAGAGATTATCAGAGACTCGAGCGTGTTCCAGTTGTAAGCTCAGTATTCAGCCACTCAAACCCTTGCAATTGGAATGCTCCTTGCATTCTGCCCCTTTATTGATGCCTTTCTAAGGGAGAGATTTCCTTGTCTGATTGCCCATCAATGGAAGCCCTGCTTTCTGACCTGTGCAGATTGACACGTTTACCCTGCAGAGTCAATGGATCATTTCACAACATTTCTATTGATGCTCGTCAGTGAAAATGTTTAAAAAAATCTCACTTTTCGCTTTCCCAGGAATAAAATTCCCTGTCAGGAAAATGTTCTTCAATCCACCTCTTATCAGTAACTTCAGTTAATTCAGCTGCTCCCCTAACATTTACTTTCTATCTCACTCACATCAATATATGTTTATACAGCCGGTCTAAAACAGCTAATGTCACACAGAATTACTCTTATATCCAAGAAAATCATGACTGAGTCTATTTCTGATTCTGAAAAGCCCAGCACCGAATTATTGCCCCATTCTACAGAAACAGGGATTGATAGAATGATATCTTCCCAGAGGCTGACCATCAACAAGGGACTCTCTGTTGTCCCTGTGCCCGTTCTCAGTGTTGACAGGTCCATGAGGCTTTAGGAACTGTACACAGAGGGTGATCTTTAATCGAACACCTTCATTAAACAGGAGATCACTTCATTCGTGAGACTGCCCAGAGCTGGAGGGTGAGTCTGGCTTCAGTGTAACCAGAAGTCACTAAATTAAAAGAGGGACCTCGTCCTCTATTTAACAAGGCAAAGGCTGAAAATCGCCCCCACCCTTGCAGTGTGGAGCTGAATCAATAGCGGTATCAGAATCACACATGTCTAGCTGTAGATGATCACTTTGCTGACAGGTCCGTTGTGTTTAAGAAGCTGAAGTCAAAGCAGAGCCTCAATCGAGCGAGGTTGTAAAACACACGGAGATGGGATCACAGCTGCTGGGTGACCCTCTCCATCTGATTCACGGTTCCTGGAGGATCCACACCTGAGCACTGAATGTCTTCCCGCTTCAAGCCGATGAGACATTGATCCTTCTGGAGCTGCTGCAAACAGAGGAAATGATGGATGAATGTCACAAGCAAGGGAGGAATTGGGGCAGGATGACTGGGTGTGTGAGAGATGGATCGATCATGAGAAATATATCATGTTTTTATTCATTCAAGGGATGTGGTCTTCCAGGTGGTGGTGTTCCCATGAATCTGTTTCCCTTGTCCTTCTATGTGTTAGCGGTCATGGACTTGGAAGGCGCTGTTTAAGGAGCTTTGGTGAATTCCTACAGTCCATCTTGTAGATGGTACACACACTGCGGCTACTGTGTGTCGGTGGTGGAGGAGTTGAATGTTTGTGGATGGGGTGACAATCAGGCGGGTTAGCTTTGTCCTGGACGGTGTCAAGCTTCTTAAGTGTTGTGGGACCTGCACTCATCCAGGCAAGTGGGGATTATCCACATCAAACATCAAACAGCTCCTTTGAGAAATTAAATTTGATATTTGTGATAAAGCTGGTTAAAAACTCACACTACACATTCCATGAATCAGCCTCTGTAACCTGCACTTCAGCACATCACAAGAAAAATGATATTTTCAACTGTTCTTGATTCCAGTCTGTTACTCAATCCCGGGTATCTATTATTCTATATATAAACCCCCTGAACCCCTCAATTAGATTCCAGTCTGTAACTCAATCCCGGGTATCTATTATTCTATATATAAACCCCCTGAACCCCTCAATTAGATTCCAGTCTGTAACTCAATCCCGGGTATCTATTATTCTCTATATAAACCTCCTGATCCCCTCTATTAGATTCCAGTCTGTAACTCACTCCCGCCTATCTATTATTCTATATATAAACCCACTGAACCCCTCGATTAGATTGCAGTCTGTAACTCAATCCCGGGTATCTATTATTCTATATATAAACCCACTGAACCCCTCGATTAGATTGCAGTCTGTAACTCAATCCCGGGTATCTATTATTCTATATATAAACCCCCTGAACCCCTCGATTAGATTCCAGTCTGTAACTCACTCCCGGGTATCGATTATTCTATATATAAACTCCCCGAACCCCTCGAATAGATTGCAGTCTGTAACTCACTGCCGGGTATCTATTATTCTATATATAAACCACCCCGAACCCCTCGATTAGATTCCAGTCTGTAACTCACTACCGGGTATGTATTATTCCATATATAAACCCTCCCCTCCCCCGGAACGCTTCGATTAGATTGCAGCCTGTAACTCAATCCCGGGTATCTATTATTCTATATATAAACCCCCTAAACCCCTCGATTAGATTGCAGCCTGTAACTCAATCCCGGGTATCTATTATTCTATATATAAACCCCCTAAACCCCTCGATTAGATTTCAGTCTGTAACTCAATCCTGGATATCGATTATTCTATATATAACCCCCCTGCACCCCTCAATTAGATTCCAGCCTGTAACTCAATCCCGGGTATCTATGATTCTATATATTAACCCCCGGAACGCTTCGATTAGATTCCAGTCTGTAACTCAATCCCGGGTATCGATTATTCTACATATAAAACCCCTGCACCCCTCAATTAGATTCCAGCCTGTAATTCAATCCCGGATATCTATGATTCTGTATATAAACCCCCTGAACCCCTCGATTAGATTCCAGTCTGTAACTCTCTCCCGTTATCTATTATTCTATATATAAACCGCTCAATCCCCTCGATGAGATTCCAGTCTGTACCTCACTCCCGGATATATTTTATTCGATATATATTATATCTACATGATTTATATATAAACCACCCCGAACCCCTCGATTAAATTTCAACCTGTAAGTCACTCCCGGGCATCTGTTATTCTATATATAAACCACCCCAAACCCCTCCGTTAGATTCCAGCCTGTAACTCACTGCCGGGTGTCTGTTATTTAATATATATAAACCACCATGAACCCCTCTGTTAGATTCCAGTCTGTAACTCACTGCCGGGTGTCTGTTATTCTATATATTAACCACCCGAAACCCCTCCGTTAGATTCCAGTCTGCAACTCACTCCCGGGTATCTGTTCTATATATAAACCACCACGAACCCCTCGATTAGATTCCAGTCAATTCCATGCACTCAATAATGTTAACAAATTTTTGAACATTTTCAGTTTCCCCCTACACTTTCTCTTTCTGTCATCCTGTCTCGTTCCTTCCCTCCCTCTCCCACCCCATCTCTCTGCCACTCTATACATTTCCCTGTTTCTCTAACTCACCCCATATCTTTACCCTACACTCGCTCCCCTCTCTTCATCTCTCTCTCTCTCAACTCATCCCTTTTTAATCGCTTGATCTCCTCTCTCTATCTCACTCGCTTACCCAGCTCTCTTTCCCTCTCTCCCTGCCTTTCTTCCTTTGAGAATCTAGTCTACAAACACCAGGCAGCCATTTTAGGTTTGTTCACAGTGGCCATTTTATGTCCCCACAGGAATGGGGCATTTAGGACAGAGTTGACTCGTGTAACATTAGTATTTTAAACGTGACAGAGACACAGGTATGGAGACATAAATTCCACAAGTATTCCCTGGAATATTGAAGGATCCGGGCGTTCAGTCCCACACTTTGCTGTTGTGAATTTGAATTCTGAATTTTCTAAAACTGAATCCGGAAGTAAAAAACCCCGGGATGGAATGATTGACATTCTTTCTGCTGCTGCAAAGCCCGTGTCTGTGTCTGTTTCTCAGTATTTATTAACTGTTTAAGATAATAGGATAGAATGCCACTATTTTGCCATAATTCAACTCAGTCAGAAATGTTCCAATGTTATGACCAATATCATTCTTTCATCGTCTGCCTATTCATCCCCTCTCACTCTGTGTCTCTCTCTTTAACATTCCCTCATTCCGCGTCTGCTCTCTCTCTCTCTCTCTCTCTCCCCCTCTCAGATTCTGTAAGAAAAATCCCCAAACACCAGGCGTCCATTTTAGGTTTGTTCACAGTGGCCATTTTATGTCCCCACAGCACTGGGACATTTATGACAGAGTTGACTCCTCACGAATGGTAAATTAGTCCTTTCAACGTGACAGAGACACAGATATCTCCCTCCATTTTAAAGATGGAGAAACTCTGTCTATCACTCAATAGGCCCTGTCTTTAATTGCTATCTAACCCTGTGATGCCCCTTCCCTGGGCCTGTTTGATGGGACAGAGCAGAGGGAATGTTACTCTCTATCGAACCCCATACTGTATTTGGTTTGGGTGTGTTTGTTGAACAGTGTGGATGAAGCTTTACACTGGAATTTAGGTGAGGGGGTGATTTGATGAAATATTTCAGGATAATAATGGAAGTAGAGGTTTGAAAAAGACTAACTATTCCCGCCAGTTTGGGGAGTCTGGGCCTTGGGGTCATGGTTTTTCAACTATGTTTAAAATTTAGAATTTCAGGAGAGAAACTAAGAAACTTATTATGTTACTCTATATATAAACCACCACGAACCCCTCGATTAGATTCCAGTCTACGAGGGAACATAAATTAAACAGAAGTTATGGTTCTGAATGCAAACTGTGCCTTATGTGATATTCTTGGTGTGTTTAACCTGTTGATTTTGTGACTTCTGTGTTTAGATACTAACTACAAGAGGATTACAGTGACGGTCACTTCAGTGAGAGGGCTCAATGAAGAGAGAGCGAGGGATATCATTTCGGCTCGGGTGAGAGAATGCACTGCACTGAGGACAAACATGAGAAACACCAGATCCTCCCTTCCACCCTCTTCATTCACTGATCGGAAGCGACCCCCTCAGATAACTGTTCCAATTTCCCCTCTGGTTATTATCCTGTCCGTTTATCAGAAACTGAACTGGAGCCGCCATATAAATACTATGGCTATTAGAGCAGCTCAGAGGCTGGGAATTCTCTGGCGAATAACTCACCTCCTGACTCCCCAAAGCCTGACCACCATCTACAAGGCAGGAGTGTGATGGGATAATCCCCACTTGCCTGGATGAGTGCAGCTTCCACAACACTTAAGAAGCTTGACACCGTCCAGGACAAAGCTAACCCGCCTGATTGTCACCCCATCCACAAACTTTCAACTCCTCCACCACCGACACACAGTAGCCGCAGTGTGTGTACCATCTACAAGATGGACTGTAGGAATTCACCAAAGCTCCTTAGACAGCGCCTTCCAAGTCCATGACCGCTAACACATAGAAGGACAAGGGAAACAGATTCATGGGAACACCACCACCTGGAAGACCACATCCCTTGAATGAATAAAAACATGATATATTTCTCATGATCGATCCATCTCTCACACACCCAGTCATCCTGCCCCAATTCCTCCCTTGCTTGTGACATTCATCCATCATTTCTTCTGTTTGCAGCAGCTCCAGAAGGATCAATGTCTCATCGGCTTGAAGCGGGAAGACATTCAGTGCTCAGGTGTGGATCCTCCAGGAACCGTGAATCAGATGGAGAGGGTCACCCAGCAGCTGTGATCCCATCTCCGTGTGTTTTACAACCTCGCTCGATTGAGGCTCTGCTTTGACTTCAGCTTCTTAAACACAACGGACCTGTCAGCAAAGTGATCATCTACAGCTAGACATGTGTGATTCTGATACCGCTATTGATTCAGCTCCACACTGCAAGGGTGGGGGCGATTTTCAGCCTTTGCCTTGTTAAATAGAGGACGAGGTCCCTCTTTTAATTTAGTGACTTCTGGTTACACTGAAGCCAGACTCACCCTCCAGCTCTGGGCAGTCTCACGAATGAAGTGATCTCCTGTTTAATGAAGGTGTTCGATTAAAGATCACCCTCTGTGTACAGTTCCTAAAGCCTCATGGACCTGTCAACACTGAGAACGGGCACAGGGACAACAGAGAGTCCCTTGTTGATGGTCAGCCTCTGGGAAGATATCATTCTATCAATCCATGTTTCTGTAGAATGGGGCAATAATTCGGTGCTGGGCTTTTCAGAATCAGAAATAGACTCAGTCATGGTTTTATTGGATATAAGAGTAATTCTGTGTGACATTAGCTGTTTTAGACCGGCTGTATAAACATATATTGATGTGAGTGAGATAGAAAGTAAATGTTAGGGGAGCAGCTGAATTAACTGAAGTTACTGATAAGAGGTGGATTGAAGAACATTTTCCTGACAGGGAATTTTATTCCTGGGAAAGCGAAAAGTGAGATTTTTTTAAACATTTTCACTGACGAGCATCAATAGAAATGTTGTGAAATGATCCATTGACTCTGCAGGGTAAACGTGTCAATCTGCACAGGTCAGAAAGCAGGGCTTCCATTGATGGGCAATCAGACAAGGAAATCTCTCCCTTAGAAAGGCATCAATAAAGGGGCAGAATGCAAGGAGCATTCCAATTGCAAGGGTTTGAGTGGCTGAATACTGAGCTTACAACTGGAACACGCTCGAGTCTCTGATAATCTCTGATGGGAAACCTGATTGTTTTAAAACTTTGTCTATAATTGTTGTTACTTGAATCCAGAGCTCAATAAATCCTTGAACGCTTAACCTGAACGTTTCAAAAAGCTCCTGTTTTTTTTTTTTGGAATGGTTTGATCATCTGAAAGTTTTTCCCCTCCCTTTCCATTTAAGGGCTGCTCACTGAGTGGGTGAGGCTCAGCATCAGGCAGGATGGGAGTGTGAGTGGGGAGTTGGTTCCACATTCCCAGCTCCCAGGGTCAAAGCCTCTTCTCAAACCCCATTTCACTGTCTTGTGGTTAAAGTGATACAACCGCACCCTCTGCTGGCAGCGCATTGCTACTACAGGGGCCGCACTTAGCCAGCCTCAGATCAGTTCAGCTGCTGCATGGCTGCATCTGGAAACAGATGGATGAAGAGTGAATATTGCACAATATTCTCCTGAACTCCAGCGAATATAACCCGAACAGATTTACCAGACTGATTCCTGGTTGGTTGCGACTGACATATCAGGAGATGTTGTGTCAGTTAGGACTATATTCGAAGGAGATGAGTGGATTGAGAGGCATCTCGTAGTAACCTATAAATTTCTAAAAGGGCAAGACAGGCTAAATGCAGGAAGGATTTTCCCGATGGCGGGGAGTCCAGAACCAGGGGTCGCAGTCTGAGGATACGGGGTAGACCATGTCGGACTGAGTTGAGGAGAACATTCTTCACCCAGAGAATGGAGAGCCTGTGGAATTCGCTACCACAGAAAGTCCTTTTCAGCAAAATATTTTATGTTTTCAAGAAAGAGTTAGATACAGCTCTTGGGGCGAAGGGGATCAAAGAGTAATTGGAGAAACTGGGAGCAGGCTTTGACTTGGGTGATTAGGCATGATCATAGTGATTGGCAGAGCAGGCCCGAATGGCCTTCTGCGGCTCCTATTTTCTGTTTTTATTTGTATATCTTCGTGTTGTGTGTATGTGTGTGTGTGAATGTATGTATTGTGATGGCCTTTGTCAGACACGTGCACTGTACTCTGCTGCTGAGACTAATGCTGCACTTGCTGAGATGCACAGGGTTGTGGTGCCAACACTCGATCGTCTATTCTAGTGTTGACCTTTGCTGTCTTATTCGTCCAATTCTTCTTGAGTGAAATCTAGATTCACTCCCAAATATTTTGTGTTGGATCATTGTTTGTTTACTAGCCATCCATGCAGAGATGCTTTTGTTTTGGTATTCGCGTTGTGGTTCTGGAAGACACTGGATATCTTTTCTGGGGCCTTACCGTTATGATCTGTGCAGTTGATTTCCGTCAACTTTGTTACATATTTGATAATGACCTGGCCCAGAGTGCAGACGATGGAGCTTCGATGGTAAAACAGGTGTCTTCACCACTGATGAACTACAGCCATTGACCCATCATTTATGTATGTACAATAAAATCGTTGGGGAATAATCCCCCCACAACCTGGCCATAAACATACATTCTCACGTGTTCTTCCTAACACTCCCACATTTTAATAGTTACGATTTTATTGCAGTTTTATATTCTATCATGACTGAACAAGTTTTCAATTTTAACAAAGTAACGATGTTGGTCTCTTCGCAGACTCTGCCAGACTAACTGAGCATTTCATTAGTTTCTGATTTTGTTCAGAATTCCAACATTGACAGTGCCTTGCATTGCCAATAGAAGGCTGATTTCACTTCTATATTAGATCTTCATTTAATTTTAAATCCCAAAGCCTGAACGTTTCTCATGTGCTACCGCTGAAACAATTACCTGTTGTCAATAGAACTGAAAATGTGGGCCTGTGTGAGATATTATCCGGGAATGCCATTTGCCAAATATGGAAGTTTTTATCTGTCGTTCTACAATTTGGAAGTTCGCTCTCTAAGAGCTATAAGCTATCAGAGTCAGAGGAAGCTTCTCGATTGTGTGAACCAACAAATTGCGCGTTTCCTGTGATTGAGATTCAGAATTTCCAAACAGAAGTGGTTTGTCGAATTCGGAATGGTTTTCTTTTTGGAAGCTGTGATAATGGTAATGCAATTGGTATACTATCCAGGGATTTTCAGCAGACGTTCCATGGAATGTCATAACATTGACTTTCCAGCAAAGGTGAAGCTGATTGGAAGAACAGCGAACGTGTCCACATCTATACGAAGTCTGATGGTTGCGGGAAACACAGAGTGATGGTGCACATCTGTTACTGGAATTACAGGATAGTGCAGAGTGTGGTTCCCTTAATTTTTATGTGAGGACAACGGTTCCCTAAATATATTTTGATGCCTAAACGTGGATGTAGGGGATACACTTTCGAATTTTGCAGATGCCACAATATCGGAAGTTTTGTCCAATGTGAGCAACGTCTTCATTACTTGAGGGGGACATCGACGGCCTCGTGTAACAGTTGGACAAATGGCAGCTGGAATTTAATGCAGAGATGTGTGAAATGATAAATGCTCCAAGGAAGACAAACGGTGATTTAATAGGGGTAAAGGCGAAATGAAAAACAATAAAGAAAAACATGCAGATAAACAGAAGGGGCCCAAATATGCAAATGTAAAAATAGTTGAAGGCAACAGACGTAATGATACATTGGTGATTTAAAAAGGTACAAACAATGTGATAGAGAATAAATTTGTTAAAATTATCCCATTCCAAACAATGTTGCCCTCCACTGGAGCATTGTGTTTCGTTCTCTCACCCCCATTTCATGCAGAACACGAAGGTACAGGGGCTAAGCTGTTGGTTTCGAGAATCTAGCCTTTTTTCCTCATAGAAGAAAACATTATGAGAATATTGGATAAGGGTGTTACACTCTCCGATCTCATTGGAAAGTTGGAGAATCAAACGCACGTAAAACTCGTTGGATAGATGGGTAATCGTGCTCAACAGCTCATCGGAAAATGTGTGAATCGCACGCAAGAGCTGTTGACGGAAGGGGCAATAAAAGTCCCAAACTTATGGCCAATCTTGGAGACCAAACCACACACCAAACTGATGGGCAAACGTGTGCGTCACACCGACTGAGTTAATTTTGAAAAAGAGCGAGCTGCGACAATTTCTCTTCTCCAATCGAATCCACAATAGACTCTAGCTGCGCAAGAACACTTAACACATCAAGAACCCAGAGTTTGGTAAAGAAAGGAAACCCGTCGCGTTGCGCTGAAGCATATCGGGTGGTTTTAGAATTTAATAAGAGTTACAGATTCTATCTTTCCTCTGCATTTAGCGATCACTCGGTATTATAGTTTCAATTACCAGAAGTTTGCTGGATTCATGTTCAGTTCCGGCACATACATCGTTAATTAATGTCCTGACTGAGGCTAAATTCAGAGAAGACCTGATGAACACGGTAAATACACGTTGAAAGTAAACGTCAGAATATTTAAATATGTTAATCAGAGGCAAACGTTACAAAGCGTTTTACTTCGGCACATTCAGGAGAGAACGTGCGCTATTTGTGGGAATTGCTTTTAAAACAATCCTTCAAATGTTGAAGAAAATACATGGTGGGAATGATTGACATTGAGCAAAATGACATCATTGTTTACTCGTCATTGTTTATTCATAATATGCCATAAAAGAAAAGATTAAATAAAACGTATACTGAACATAATTTGATGTTTTCTTGTTTTGCAAACAAAATATATTTGCATGAATAACGTTGGGCTGAAAGGATGGGGCATCATTTCCTCCTTGAATCGTTTCTTTGAATTAGAATGTAGTGGGAGAATATAAAAATGTTAACCCGCGACAAGCAGATTTTAATTAAAAATTGCGGTCTGATTAATATAAGTGAGCGCTGATTGGTTCATGGTAAATTTGGTTTGCGTAACCTCATTGTGTTATTTGGGAAAGCAATGGAGAAGATGGATGAGTATAATGCTTACTCAGCCTCAAACGGACTTCACAGGTTGACCAATATGGTGACACATAAAGTAATGTTCACCACTGACGTGCATTGGTTTAAAGAGTAAATGGCTGTGGGGATTAGATATTAGCTAACAGATTGAACACATCGAGAAGAGTCAAATGATGTTATTTTGTCCCCAAAACGAGAAGACGGATTCCAATTCTGCTCCTCCAGGTCTCGCTGATGGAGCCGCTGCACGTGTTTTTGAGACATACAATTATTACTGGACAGAGGTCAGGCTTTCAAAGTTTCCGGACGCAACCTTATTAGAAATGTAATAAACAGGGTGAAGCATATGTGATATATGCCACTTGCATGTGACAGCGGGGCTTGTGAAATGCACATGCAAATGTCAAGTGGCATTCATTCAGGGAAACGTGAAATAGTTATTTTTTTTATGGGGAACATTAATGGACACAATATAAAGTAAACGTCATAGGTTTAAGGAACGCACCGGAGAGAACGAATTTGGGCTTTAAAGTTTGAATTCCAGGGTTGAAACTGACTTCGCCACGCTCTCAGACAGTGCCTCCTACAGTCCTTGCAGTCGGGTTGTAAAAGCCACAGTTTCCCTGATGTTAAAACTGATGATTTTGTCAGTCACAATAAGTCGCTGCCAAATGGTTCTTGATCCTTCTACCATTGAGTACGGAACTGCAATTCGTATGAGATATGTTCCATTCATTTATGGATGTTACACGCGGCTGCCACTGTGCGTCACGAGCAATGACAGTGAATGTTTAAGGAATCCTCCAGCAATGAGGTTGCATTGCATTGGATGGTGTCGAGCATCTCCAATTCTGTCGATGGCATTTTCCCAGGAAATTAGAGAGTGTGCAATATCTTCAACAGCACCCCCGTGACGTGCCCGCCGTCTATAGTTCCAACACGGCCATTGAACCACTCAGCTGCTAATCAAACTCTCAGCTCACCCTCAGCCCCGTTAAGAAATAACCGTGATCCAAGCCGAAGCTTACCGTCCGCTCCACTGCTGCCGCTCACCGTCTCCAGTAACAGAGATTCGGGAGCATTTTTAGTATATGATGAATAGTTCTTCAAATAATCGCCATCTCCCACCCCCATCCCACCCCTTTAAGTGTCGGCGTTCTGGGCGCCCGCCCATTGCTTTATAAGAGCCCGGATTGGGTTGAGCTAAGAGAAATGTAAACTGGTGTGTGAATAAAATTGACTGACGTAAATTACTTTAAAACAGTATGTTGTAGAGGGAATATTGAGTTCACTTTGAAACTCTTAGAATCTTAATGCTGATAGTGTTGTGCATTGCGTAAAATAATCCTTGCGGTGTGGACATGTGTTTAATATATATGGACCTAAGTTATTTACGACAAGGATAGGGCTTATTCAAAGTACAATATAGTTACAATTCCAATATAGAAGGATAATCATTAATCCGGGCTACACTGTAGCGTTCATGCGATTCACTGTTATCCTGGTATTTCTATTCATCTTTTAATTAACATGAACCACGTACAGAATACAGGGCAATAACAGAGAAAGTGACACTGCAGCAACATCCTATGTACCAAGCAATACACAAGAATATGCTGCTAAATCACACCAGCTTGAATGTTACTAGTATTATTACAGATTGAAAGGAGTCCCTTGTCAATTTCCTGCAGTACTGTTGCGCAGAATCATTTATTCCAGACTGAGTGACTTTCTTGCTCGTCCTCCATAGAGCGCAGTTAGAATTCAGCGCGAACTCTAACGCCCTTTCTGATGGTTGGCATTGCCCAGCAGTTTCTTTTTAGAAGTTAATGTTTATGAAAGGGTACATATTATATGATCTCTCCGTGCTGAACTCACTCTCTCACACAATATTGTCTTCTTAATATGTTTGCTTCTCAGTAATGTTTTCAGTCCCTGTGAGGGACTCAGCTTCCTCAGCCTTCTTATACGACGATGTCTGAAACGATGCAAATTCTCGCTCCTTGGTGTAGAAAAAGCCAACAGTGCAGGTCCAGGTTTTAAAACCAATTGTCAGTGTAGCTCTGGTTAATTATTTTTGAAATGACCCAAATGGATAACATTTTGAAGAAGAAAAAGGCGTTGGAGGAGAGTGGTCTGGGGGAATCTGTTCAGAGTTATCTAGTTAACTTAATGTAAAATTAATGAATGTATGCAACTATAAGCAACAAAACGAACCAATGCACTGTGTAGTGAATGATGCCCTCCTTTTTCTGCTCTGTGAATGTTTCTGTTTCATATTCTTGCTCTGCCGTACACTGTGGCTCCACTTCTCTTTAAGTGACGTCTTCTGTATCAGTTCTCTCCTCTTTTCATTCCCTTTCTGTTATTTCATTTACTGTCTCCCCGAATACTCCACCTGTTTAATCATCTTCACTCAACCTTCCCCGGATTTCATTACTGTTTCCTTCCACTCCCTTTCACATTTACCCCTTTTTCATAACTGTGACGCAAATGTTCCGTTTAACTAACAGCTTATTGGCAATCAGTTAATTTCTTCATCTTTGTTCCCTTCTCAGCTTTCCCAAACGTTGATAATATATTCCTAATTTATATTCTATTTCTGTGTTTAATGAATCTATAACTCGAACCTGAGTATGTTCTCCTTCTCCTTGCCTTCCTCCATCTTGTTTGCTCTTGGGTTCAAGTCCTTTCCTTTTCACTATCCCCCCAGTTCATGTTCATTTTGGATTTTCTCTGTATCTTTCACTCTCGGTGACTTTCTTTAATATTTTAGTTTTCTTCATCCTGTCCCTTCTGTTCTTCCTAAATTGCTGTTTCCATATCACTTCCTGACGTTTCATGCCACTCAGCGATTTGTCTTGATCGCCAACTTTTGTCCTGTCTGCCTTTAGCTTTCTGGGTGCCATCCCTGTGTCTATTCGTTTCTTTCCTTTCCTGGCTCCCTCTGGACTCTCTCTTTAGTGCACCTTTCACGAGCAGCTCCATTGATTGTTAAAGGCAACATATCGACATTCTTCATTTACTGTATTTACCTGCCTTGTTGCTCTCCGGTTGGATTGATCCACCCCGTCCACTGGGATCAGTATTCAAATGACAGGGTAGACAAAAGCCAAACTCGCCGAAATCCTTGGTCCACCCGTCGAAGCAGCTGACCATGTTGTGGCCACTGGCGCGAGTCAACAGCAACTTCATGCAACAGCTGAGAGTTTTTCGAATGTGTGGATCATAAATTATTAGCCACCCCAAAGAGAGCGGCGAATCGGGCCATCCTCAAAGGCCACGGTCCTGAATGGGGATCATCGCGGGTTGGGAATGCATAGAGCTCACAAAGGGCCTGAGACATCCTGAGCACCCTTTTAGCTCTGGAGCGGCCTTTAGCCGCTCAGGCCGCACTTTTTACTGCATCCACATATTCCTGGAGGAGACTTTGAGGCTGACGATCAGCTATTCTCACTCACTGCATTCCAAATCATCAACAAAGCATGTTCATCATTTTTATTGTTATTATTTGTGATACAACATCTCTCAGTGACAAGCTCTAGTGACAATGGGATGGGGATGAAGCAGCAGTTCACGATGCAGTGGGTGCTATAACCACGGACCTGCAGTCAGGCTGTTCAGTCAAAGGGACATTACCAATTTGGATGGCAACCGAAGGGAAATCAGCCGTCACTAAGCGATTGAGCAACACTTCTCAGGATCAAACTGTTCACTTCCTGCTATGAGGGAGAGGCTGGGCCAAATTCCCTGAGAGTTGTCTGTTTCAGCCACGGGCGCAACCGGGGGTCCCACTGGTACGGAAGTAGGTTTTTAATTATTAAATCAATAAAATGTGACACGGATCTTAAGATGAATTGCACAGGCGCACTCTCAAGTTAAACATCAGAGCCGTCACATTGCAGCAAGAGTTTATTTGCTAAGTTGTTAGTTGCACTTACAGATCGAAAGAACCAGGGAACTTCGCCGGCCTGAGGAGGGTCCAAATAAGGAAATCTCAGGCCACACATGATGTTAAAGACCATGGAAAAGTAAAATGGCGGGAAGCTTGTACAGTGCTTGTTGTCATGAACAATCAAGCCAATAAGTTGTCTTGCCTTCCCAAGCGGGTTCATGATGGTCTGTTGGCGCTTGAAGTGCCGCTGCAGTACAGCATGCAAACAACTCTCGTCAGAGTGCATATCCAGTCCAAGAACAGCAATGAAGGGTTAAAGCACGCATTTTAAAATGACAGGCTTTACGTGGGATTCTTCTACCCAATGTCAGTCAAGTTAAACATTTTTGGTGATTTCATCACATGGGTTGCTGCAGATCACCAGGCAAAGGAGCTGCCCAAAATTGACTGGGAGATGAGCCTAGCAGGAAAGACAGTGGAACTGCAATAGCAAGAGTTTCTAGGAGTAATTTGGGAGACACAGCAACAATTCATCCCTAGGAAGAAGAATCATACCAAAGAGAGGACGAGGCAACCATGGCTGACAAGGGAAGTCAGGGACAGAAAAAAAGCGAAAGTGAAAGCATACAATGCGGCGAAGAGCGATGGGAAACCAGGGGATTGGGAAGCCTACAAAGACCAACAGAGGACAACTTAAAAATAAATAAGGAGGGAGTAGATTAAATATGAGTGTTAACTAGCTAGTAATAAAAAATAAATTGCAAGAGGTTTTTTTTTAGATATATAAAGGGTAAGAGATAGGCAAAAGTGGACATTGGTCTGCTGGAAAATGACGCTGGAGAAGTACTAGTGGGGAACAAATAAATGTCGGAGGAACTGAAAAGGTGCTTTGCGTCAGTCTTCGCAGTGGAAGACACGAGTGACATCGCCAAAATTCAAAGAGTTGGGAGGCAGAGATGAGTGTGGTGGCCATTACCTAGGAGAAGGTGCTAGGAAAACTGAAATGTCTGAAGGTGGATAAATCACCTGGAGCAGATGATTACAACGCCAGAGTTCTGCAGGAGATAGCTGAAGAGTGGAGGCGTTAGTGGTGATCTTTCAGAAATCACTGGAGTCAGGGAGTGTCCCAGAGGACTGCAAATCTCCAATGTAACTCCCCTGTTTAAGAAGGGAGTGAAGTAAAAGATGGGAAATTACAGCCCGATTAGCCTGACGTCGGTCGTTGGTAAGATTTTACAGTCAATTATTAAGGATGAGATTTCAGAATACTTGGAAGTGCATGGTAAAATCGGGCAAAGTCAGCATGGTTTCATCAAGGGGAGGTCATGCCTGACAAATCTGTTAGAATTCTTTGAGGAGGTAACGAGTAGGTTAGGCAAAGGAGAGCCAATGGATGTTATCTACTTGGACTTCCAGAAGGCCTTTGACAAGGTGCCGCACAGGAGGCTGCTCAGTAAGATAAGAGCCCATGGCGTTAAAGGCAAGATGTTATAATGGATAGAAGATTGGCTGTCTGGCAGGAGGCACAGAGTGGGGTTAATGGGGTCCTTCTCAGGATGGCGGCCGGTGACCAGTAGAGTTCCGCAGGGGTCAGTGTTGGGACCACAACTTTTCACTTTATACATTAATGATCTAGATGACGGAGCTGATGGCATTCTGGCTAGGTTTGCAGATGATACAAAGATAGGTGGAGGGAGAGGTGGTATTGAGGAGGCGGGGAGGCTGCAGAAGGATTTGGACATGTTAGGAGAATGGGCAAAGTAGTGGCAGATGGAAAACAACGTGGGGAAGTGTGAGGTCATGCACTTTGGTAGGAAGAATAGAGGTATGGGCTATTTTCTAAATGAGGAGGGAATTCGGAAACCTGGAGTGCAAAGGGATTTCGGAGTCCTAGTCCCGGGTTCTCTTAAGGTTAAATTGCAGGTTGAGTCGGTAGTTTGGAAGGCAAATGCAATGATGACATTTATTTCGAGAGGAATAGAATATGAAAGGAGGGATGTGCTGCTTAGGCTTTATAAGGCTCTGGCCAGATCCCATTTAGAATATTGTGAGCAATTCTGGGCCCCGTATCTCAGGAAGGATGTTCTGGCCCTGGAGAGGGTCCAGAGGAGTATCACGAGAATGATCCCAGGATTGAATAGTCGTAACATATGACGAACGTTTAAGGACTCTGTGTCTCGATGGACTGCAGAAGGATGAGGGGGGATCTGATTGATACTTGCAGAATCCTGAAAGGCCTTGATAGAGTGGACGTGGGGAAGATGTTTCCATTAGTAGGAGATACTAGGACCCGAGGGCACAACCTCAGAGAAAAGGGAAGACCTTTTAGAATAGAGATTTGGAGAAACTTCCTTAGTCAGAGAGTGGTGACTCTATGGAATTCCTTGCCACAGAAGGCTGTGGAAGCCAGGTCATTGAGTGTATTTAAGACAGAGATAGATGGGTTCTTCATTGCTAAGGTTATAAAAGGTTACGGGGAGAAGGCGGGAGAAAGGGTTTAGAAACATATCAGCCATGATTGAATGGCGGAGCGGACTCGATAGGCCGATTGGCCAAATTTCTTCTCCTATGTCTTATGGTCTTTCTGCTACTAGGTCTTATCGGAAGTGCTCACAAGAAACTTGCCATTGGAAGTTTGCCGTGCTGCAGATGGGTGAAGATCATGGCCTTTTAATCACCAACATGGTTTTCCGCCACTCCAATTGGAACACTGGACATTGTGTGCACCCCAGCTCTGAGCACTGGCTTTTAATTGACCATGTCATCACCAGGCACATGGCAGGTAGGGTGTTCGGATAATGAAGCCATGTGAGGCGTTGGTTGCTGGGCTGACCACTGTCATATCCTTTCAAACATAGACATTTTTGGCTCACACCTTGACATTGCCAGATCTTAAAGTGCACAAGGTTCGAAAAGTCTCAAGTTTGAAACAGGCAGGCAAGAAGGAATATTTCTCAGAGAACTCCGGAGTCGCAAATAACAGTGAAAATGTAACAGTTAATTGAGGAGAAGTGAGCGACATTCAGGACTGCAGTTCTTCCAGTGCTGTACATGACCTTTGTCTTACCGTTCGTATGAATCTACATGTGTTGAATGAAAATTATGAGCGGATCCAATAACTAATGGAAGAGAATCACTACCTTCACTGGGATTTGCACAATCACATGTCCACTATATCTAAGCACGTTGCCTTCTCAAACCTCTGCAGGATTGAAGGATGCAGGCTCAGAAAGATGTAAGACGAATGATTCAATCAGAAGAGCGAATAAATTTCCTAATTTGCCGACAATACAAGATAGAAGTGTTCATATGATGCTCGAAAACTTCTTGAAGGCACAAGCCTTGGTTGATTTGTCAACAGCCCTCGGCGCCTATGTGCCAGAACCATAGGAAGAACAAAAACAAAATCTACAAAGATGGGCGGAACCCAATAATAAACATTCTCATTCAGCTTTCATACAGCAATGAAGAGATAGGTTTTCCATTAACCGTTCTCTTGATAAAGCTTCCACAAAACAGAAAACGAATAAAACTGTCAGTCTTCTGTCCATAGTTAAACGTAAAGAAGCTGATGATGTCCCAACGTTTGTCTAAATGGCTGGATGCAAATGCCTCTTTAATAGCCTAATTAAAATCTTTCCCCCCATGAGGAGGACAGGGAATGCTCCAGAAAATTACAAGGTACCTCATTGCCAAGCTGCACTAATGGAATGTAACCCGCCAACCATCAAACAATCATTTTGAAATCTCACGCCACTTCCTCTCTCCCAAAACCTTCGCCATAATCGTTCTGATTTTCTTAGTGCAACACGTCGACCAGGATCTGCTGCCAGTGGAGACTGCAGTTCAATCAATAGTCCTAGAATCACTGACATGGCTCTTGCAGTAAGGCAGCTTAAACTCTTCGGGTTAGTAATGTCAAGAACAAGGTCCTGGCTTCTAAGCCACTTATGATTAGCTGACACAGGTCATCCTTGAGAGGCTTTAGAAGGTCAGGAAAACATTCTGGTGCCTGAGAAATTCATCACACTGGTTCAACCGTTCCACGACGCCAAGATCACAACTTCCCTGGATGACTGTGAGTCTTCTCACCCTTTTCCGGTCACCAATGGAGTTAAACAGGGCTGTGTGCTGGAATCGACTCTCATCAGCATGTTTTCTTTTTTCTCCCCATTCTCTTCAATGCCCTCCATTATGGCGATGCTGACATTGGAATGAAATATCGCACAAGCAGAAATCTCACCATCCTGCGACTACTGCAGGCAACGAACAACGTGTCTAAGAACATTCTTCATCACGTTGTGTTTTCAGATGTCTGTGCGCGTTTTACCAGTTCAGAGCTGGGAATGCAGGTAGCACAGACTTGCCCACCAATCATGCAAAAACTTGTACCTCATGATCATCATGACGAAAAATGAAGTAATGTATCAGTCTGTACCAGGGCGCAATGTTTCAGTCTATGCTCACAAGGTGTTTGCAATGGAGGGCTTCACTTATCTCGGCAGCGCACTCAATCGCACTGTCGATAATGAGGCACGTGCAAGAATGTAAATCACACATAAAAAGTGTAACCTCCGGATGTCTCCTGAAATCAACCTGGAAGTGAAGAGGAATCTGCCCGCTTACCTAACTGAAAGTCCATACTGCAATAGGACTGTCAACTTTGCAAAAAGTTTGAAAATCTGATTGTGCACAAACACCATGTCATAAAGCGCAAACATTTTTAGTTGAGCTGCCTGAGGAAAGCTCTGCAGCTCAGATGGCAGGGCAGAATAGCAGACATTGAACTGACACGTCAAACATTCAGTCTTTCACCAGAGACACAGCTGTCCCACCCAGTTTATGCAACCAAATTGCTTTAAAATAGTTAACCAAATGAAATTTCTATGGAGGATTCGAGACTGGGGTGCGCTCTCATTGAAAACAAAGGAAGCGCTGCAGGGACACTTTGAAGACTTCTCTTCGGAGTTTTAAAATTCAACAAGAGTCATAGGATAAGCTCAACGAAGATGTTTGCGCCTTTGCAATGCCAATTTAAAAATGAAGGCTGAAGGCGTTAGTGTTTCAAATGGCATTTATTTCTCATGCTTGAAATCCTAGGTCTCGGTCATATATTTAAATAATCTAACAAGCAGTTTGAATGGGTATATCAACAGTTTCTTAAACTCCACTCTGAATTTCGCCTGTGTCACAGCGTAAATACACGTGTTGGTGCATGTACTGAGAAGCTGCAGCATCATTGCTGTTCTTTCTGTGATATAAAGGGGGTCAGTGGCAGAAACACCATATTGTTCTGTTATTCGCTGATAAACATAAAATACAAACTGTGTCACCCATAACATTAAAAAACTGCCTGTTATGCTGAACAGTAAAATGATAGCTTTTCTTCTATGATCCATCTCTGGATCCTTGCGGTTCTCGCCACTGCTGAGTCCCTGGAGACCCCTCCGGACTCTGCTGGTCACTAAAATGCATCTGACAGTCAGAAGGTTGAGAATCGAAATTAGAAAAAACGGGACACAGGGAGACAAAATGCGGTGAAACAACTGATATGTTGCCCAAGCAGTGGAATTAATCAGGCTAGATTTAATGGTACAATACCAGGGAACGTTATCAATTATATATACAGCTTCAGATGCGAAGAACCAAGGGGTACACTCTAAGGAGCCTAGCACACTCACTGTTGCTAGAACCACAGCTGCCGTTTTCGGGGTACAATATTTTGTTTTCAGCTTCTCACAACAAATTGCCACAAAACGATCAAAGGTGAACACCACTGTTAGCCATACAGAAACAGTCGTGGCTGCAAAAACCAAGAAGTTATTGAGGCAGCAAACGGGAGTAATGTCCATAAATGAACCTGGGAAGTATCTTGGAAATATCCCTCTTAACATAGGATCAGTGATGATGACCAGCAGATCGGCCATTGCCATGCCCAACAGGTAGCGGTTGATACATTTCGACAGACCACACTTTCCTCTGAATAAAATCAGAATCGTTAGCACGTTAACTGGAACAGAGAAAAGTAATGAAACACATAAACAATGATCCGCCAAGGAAGCAAAATCACAGTCTTTCAGGTTATAGGATGCCTTTCCTCTTGCATCCTAAAAGGAATGTTTATGAAATGTTTTTGAGCAGAGGATTTTTTTTTCAATTTATTGTCAAATCGTATTGGAGATGTATTAGTCATTAATTTGAATACATTGCACACTGGATGCAGTGAAAAGGACAATTGAGGTCGTCGAACCATTGCCTAGGAGTGAATGTCATTGAGGAAGCAGGGACATTGTTTGTTTAAACCAGCTTTGGGTTCCATGCTGATGAAGAAAATTTGGGTACATACTGAGAGCAACTGATTAGTTGTTCAGGGTTATGCAAGCTAAACTTGGCTCACACAAAGTGAATGAGGAAGAGACATTGAGTGTGGGAATTGCTGGGGAGATTCATACAAAAACTGAACCCCGCCGTGAAATTGGGAGGGAGACATCTAAGATCGGATTTGGAGGCCTGGGAAATTGGTTTTGGAAAGTGGGTAAACCTAAGTTTTGGATGAGTAGATAGAGGATTCAGTGCAATGCAATAAGAGACTGAGATTCCAAGATTGATATGGAATAAAAACATGAGGCGAATTCTAATACACGTATCATCTATATACACAACTCAATTATTATTTTTAACCATTGATAACTAATATAATTGTTGTTGGCGAAGAGGAGGATGGTCCTGAACTACGTTCAAGAAATTTATCTTTCACGTTCCATTGCTTACAAATGAAAAACGGAGAGAATGAAGATATTGCACATCGTCCTTGATGAAATTGTGCAAATACATATTTTCAGAGCATTATCTAATAATATATCACCATTAGTGAAAGTGAAAGAAATTATTCAATAATGCCTGTTCACTCTGCTCATATATCCAGAAAAAGAACATTCACCGAATGAGGTAAACACATAACAAATGAGTGTAGCAGTGAAACTAAACGAACCTGCAACATATTTCAGATGTCCTCATCTCAGTTTACCTCACAAATCGTTCAAGAGACTTGAGAAGTTCATCACCATAAGTTACTCACACCGTATTTTATCTCATTTACATCCCACTTGTATTCCCCCCACCCCGCACCCCCCTCCAACACCCCCACCCCACGCCGCACCTCTCGTCCTCTCTCTCTCCAAATCAATCTCTCTTTCACTTGCATCCTCTGTTTCTCTCTCTTTCATCTCCCTCATTACTTTTCGTTTGTTATCTCCTGTTGATCCCTCTATACCTCTAACATCGTTCTTGTATTGCTCCGTTTCACATCTGACTCATTGTTATTATGTGAGCGAGCATCCTAGTCATAAATGCTACTTGCCTGTAAATTTCGGCGTGTATTTATTTTTGTTCATTTAGAAACGTTTGTGAAAAGTTTAACATTTCGAGAGATGATCACAGTCTCTATTTGTTAACTAGCTTTTTTCTCTTGTTCAAATCCATTCCATTACTTCAAAGCAAAAAATACAGAGCACATATGTTTCAGATGAAAGTCCACCAAATCGAGTAATTATTGAAGATACCAAGCAATAATTTATTGTTTGCGCAGACTTAACCATCATTACCTCATGATACGCGGTCTATCGAGATTACTCATGAAAATCACACTTCACATTCCAGCTTGAGTAAGAGTTTCTTCAACCCTCTTAAAATGTGTCAACATTTCAACTCTCGATTTCATGCAAAATACATTAAGACGCATCATAAATACAAAGAAATATACATCAGAGTCATGGAAAGAAGATTAAATGCTATCCTCTCTCAACCTCAAAGAAACTGATTCGTGACTATATGATCAATTTAATTTGATTAATTTAACAGCCAGTACATAATCATAAATTTGCAAGAAAGAAAAAAAAACACAATTGATTGACATCACTTATTTAATCTGCTCCCCATCTTTGCTTCCATCTCCCTTAGTGAATTCATCCAATTTTCAGAAGAATGCTGTTTCCTCTCATAACTTAAATGCAAAATAGTGTGGATGCTGGAAATCATAAGTAAAAACTGAAGACACTGGATAAATTCAGCAGGTCGTGAAGCACCTGTAGAAAAATAAATGGAATTAGCGTTTTGTGTTGGTATGGCTCTACTTCCAGAGCTGAAGGAGGGCCGCACGGACGGGAAACGTTTAATCGGTTCCTCTCTCCACAGATGCCCCCAGTGAATTTTTCCAGCATTTTCTCTATTTATTTATGTTTCATCTCATCTTGTGCTGACAAATATCCCAGGTGGATGTCATTCATTCCCACGCCATGCACTGTTCAATCTGTCTGCGAAACAAGGAACACGCAAAATATAATTCCTTTGTCAGAGAACCAGAAACCTAACTGAAACTCCAATTGTAGTAATTGCAAAATGTAGATTTAGCAGGGGGATTGTTTAACAAAACATTGATACTGCTCATCCTAGATTACAACTAACATGAAAGTGTTGTTAGTCCCTCAGGTGCACTGTAAACGTTTTCAATATAAGAGCAATACATTCCATTTCACAATGAGCTCTGGCAACAGGCTGTAACTTCATCCATATTCTTTCAGGGAAGACTATGTGAAAGAAACAGGAACACACTCAGTTCTGCAGCAAGGCATACAACGTGGCAGAAGGGAATAATATTTTAGATCATTGAAAAGCAAAACAATGATTGAAGTTGTTGCAAAACGGATTAATGTTGTTTATTGTTAGAGGTCTGACATTGCGCAGCCTCCTATGTCAGTTAGCTGCCTCGTTATGAATAACTGAGAAGTTTTGAGCATTGATATTCCAGGACAGGTCCGGACCGCAAAGTGATACTGGCAGGAACAATCGATCGTCTTCTGCGTGTTGATACAACGCTGGTGAGAGCCAATGTGCAATATCACACGCAGTATTGATCGACTGAGATAACGGGTGATATTATTCAATGGGAGGTAGTTCAGGCAAGGATTATTAGGTTTAGTCCTGTGTTGCTGGAGTTATCATATGAGAAAATATTGAGCTGGTTGCGTCCACAATCAAAACAGTTGGTAAGAATAAGAGCTGATATTACTATAACGTACACGATTCAGAGGTCGTTTAAAGAGGAATTGACAGGATTTTTCCTGTCAGGATTTTTCACCTCATGGAATAATAAAGGCCATATGGGCACTGTTTCACAATCAACTTCCCCACATTCAAACTGGGGATGATTAAGGCTATTTTCACTCTCAGGGTCGGAAATCTCTGGAATTGTCTTGGAAACAGAACTCTGGATGCCGAGATATTGAAAATACACAACGTTTGGGTAAACGCACTTTTACAGTATAGCGGAATAATGGATTATTGGTAAACCAATGGAAAAGGGAGCTGGGGCGCCATCAAACGAGTCACAATCTGATCGTAATGCTGAACGCCTTACAGCTCGTGCTGTATGCCATACTTCACCTCCTGTTTCCAATGTCCTTGTGTCCAGCTGACAACAATTTACCCAGTACAACAAATAAACTTTTAGAATTGCCAGGATTGCATCCGAAATGGTCAATGAAGATACATTAAATTCACAAAAGGTCGACAAAGCAAAGATTTAAGAAATTTCGTTCCTCAACGTATAAAACTGATCAGTAAGCCTTAAACATATAGTTACTAAAAAAAAATGTCGATTCGAGAAGTTGTGTCAATTACCGAGTTACAACATTAAGAACTGGACGCAATGGCTCACCAAATACTCCAACTGGCGTAAGAACAAGAAAGTAAATATCTTCTATTTGATAGATGACTGGATATTCCATTACTGGGAGGGACACTCAAACCCACAGCCCCGGCAGGCACTCTGAGCTCACGCATTCTGATGGGATTTGATTTATAAAGGGTATGTTGATCCTCTGAGACGGTTGTATTCCTGATTACTGCTATTAGTCACATGGGTGAGCAAACACATTACATCATCAGCTTTTACTCTGATGTAAATTACATTGTGAAATGATTATTATGAATCAAAATCGCATCAAAACAAAAAAAAGGGCTTGATGTTATCCCTCAAATCCCGAGTATAAAGGTGAAAACTATGATTGTCGAGCAGCAAGTTAACAATAAACAAAGATTGAAAAATAAATTGTTGGTGGTAATATTGGCTTCGGCCGTTTAACTTAGATGGTTAATGGAACGGTATTGACAGAAATGGTTCCGCGTCAGAAAGCGACAGAGAGAGAGAGAAAGAGAGAGAAAGACAGAAGAAAGAGAGCTGGTTAGGAGTGTAGAAAATGGAGGGTTGGGGAGATTGGGAGGGACCCAGAATTAATGTGTGTGTATTTAGAATACACCCGCCAAAAGCCCCTCCATTCTCTCTCCCGGCTACCTCTATATTAAAATAATTCATCAGTCTCTCCAGAATGGAAAAAGCTAAAACCTTTATCAGTCGCTTCATCAGCAATATCGTTAGCTTTTCACTGACCATGTTCGCCTCCCTATCTGGTGCCTCAAGATGAGTATGGATTTATTGTGAATCGATTCCAAATTCCCCTCTGACCCGAGATTCCAGTATCATTGCTCCTACATCACATTTCTGAATCCCTCATATGACCAGTTGCTTGTCCTGCTTGAGCTCATTTTCCGAATGCAAAATGTAGTTGTCACATAGACTCTCTAACCCTCTCTTACAATCCATGGCCATTCTCTATCTCTGACACCCGTCTCTTAGTTTGGTTTCCATAACTGGATTCCACTCTTACACACCCTAACTGAAGCGGAGAAACTCCAGCACTGGCTTCTCCCCCGACTTTGCAATATCATGGTCTTTGATGGGTCTCCATTTTACTATCTAATATTTCATATTGGGGATATGATCAGCAGGAGTGTGGCTTGATTTCTTAGTACGATATTGACATCAGCTTTTTCACTCGATGTTATTTCTCGTCAGTTCGTCCCACTATCACTGTGTAATCTGCACAACTATGCAATGTCAAGCTTGCAAGGGTCACATGTTTGTCTTATCATCCATTGACAAGGCGGAATGCGCCACCGTCAACTCAAACGAAACAAACCATATATAAAAGTTACTAAGTGAAATCCACATCATATTCATTTGCTGCTAGTGATCATCAGCACAATATCTGACGCCTTGTTATCTACCAAGCCCATGGGCCGCAGTTTGAAAAATGCTGCCTTCAGTGGGTTTGTTGCGTTCGCTCTCACCTCAGCCCAGCTGACATTATGCTCCTCATCCATGTCTTTATCTGGTGCAGACTCAGCTATGAAAATGTGCACCTAGGAGACATTCATCACTCTTTCCGTTATTGATCCAAAGCTCTGATTCCCTTAGCATGTTTCTTTTTTTAGGAAATTACTGATTTCCTTAATCACCTACATTTTATGGAGCATTCTGAAAGCATCGCATTTTTTTCCACTCCTTCCCAGTATTTAAAACACAGGAGGTACTATCCCTTCCCACGTACAGTGCCTATTCTCTTGATACTGTAATCCTTCACATTATTGCTTCCTGGTCAGTCTCAGTGTTGCAATTCTCAGTTGACGGCAGAGATTTCTGTACAGTACCTGACAACCTCTGTGCGAATCTACAGTTTCTACCGTCTGATCATTTAGGAAATACTGTGATCCGTCTATTTTCAGTGGAAAGTAGATGACATTACACGATAAAAAAAAATCATGCCCTGTAAGTGTCGCTGGCCAGGTTTTGATAACTTGTCATTTTCGAAGACAATATGAAATAAAGTTTCAATTCGAAAGAATGTGCAGCTAGACCGTGACCTTTGAGTATATATGCAGTTGGTTGTGGAGATTTTGGAAAGGGGTTGAAAAGGCTTAATAGCTCATGATGTTTATCACTAGAGGGAAACGTGGGACTAATCTTCATGAAGTAATTACCGGTCTCAAATGGGGTTTTGCATCCAATTCCTCTCCAAACTTATAAAAGAGTAGAAGGGAAGGCAGATTGAAACCATTTGAGCTGAGATCAATCCCTGCGGATCAAAAGGTGCAATCTCTTTTGGTCCCGACAGATATAGTTCCCAACATGAATATTTCGACCTTTATTTAATTCTCTTTGCCTGATTGCAGCAAATATTCTGTTCAAGCCGCATCTCAGCGGGCAATCTCGTCCAACGATAGTTCCCAAAGCCTTTTGCCCTGTGAAATTAATTATTGCATTGAATGTGGTATTGAGCTTCTCAATGTAATAAGTTTTTTACTGTATTAATCCACGCTTTGCTAATATTATTCCATGTTAATGGCTGATTGAATTGTGTGTATTTTTCAGTCACCTGGTTTTAATCCTTTTCTGATATTTGCATTTGTTGGCCACGATTAAAGATTTAATCGCTATTCTTTCCGAAATCACCTTTGCCAAAGCTGTATTTGAACAGGCGATAGGCCACTACAACTGCTTAGCTCTGTCTGTCATCATAGTGTTAGCCATGTGGTCTGAATTTTTGTAGCTCGCAGGGACATTAATACAATCGGTAATGCATCTATTTAGCCTTTTTCCAGCTTTCCCTTTAACTATATCCATCTTGTGGTAAATTGTAGTTAAGTATTATTTCTCCTTACATTTCAATTCCTGAACTATAGATTCCACATAGTTTTACCTCTAAGTTGTTTTTTTCCCCCTGACCATGATCATCATAAGATTTTTTTGAGGTCAGGTTCTCTATTGTCTTGATCGTTTATAATGTTTCCTTGCTCTTTAGGCAGCATTAACTATTCCGTATCAATGAGGATCTCTGCCTCCAGATCTTTGCTTATCTACCCTGTGCAGTTCCAATGTCTCAGCTTCTGGCCAGATTATTAAATTCAGTTCCCTAAAAACAGTTTGTATATTTTGTCCTCTTTCCCTAACTCTTTCTCCTACTTGCCTCATTCCATTTTACCCATACAACAGACTACAATCTTATCTTGTTCAGATCTGCGGGGAGAATTTAAAATCCAGTAAAGTATTCTCATAATAGTTTTAAAGCAGAAATCAGGCATTCACATGTTTTGGTTACTTGTCTTCTTTTCAAAAATCATTTTATTGTCCTAAAAGCATCTCACTAAATTATGTCTAGCCCGTTTCCTTTAGAATTATCACAGATTCTTTAACTCGGCCAAAAATTAGATTTCTGCCAAACCTTTTCAAAGCCTTGAGCTTATCTTCCTAATTTGGGAATATACTTAAAAATACAAAAGTCCGCAGCATTTGAATCAGTGCCAATTGTTGTCAAACCTTTCAAACTAATAGGGCGCAAAATGTTAATTCAGGCCTTGAAACTATTACACAGTGTATGACTAATGTAGACGCGGAAACCCAGAGAGCCGATGAGACAAGTGTGTCGCTGAAATATTGCAGACAAGGAAACTGATATGGACAATGTAATTAATACAGGTCCAGAAACTTATAGCGCCAATGAATCACTTACAGGCCATGAATCTAATACGGCTACTTAAACTAGCACAGGCACTTAAACCAACACAGATTTAAACTAATATACGCCATTTTAGGAAATAGAGATAGTTTAAGTATGTTATATTTTAATTTGTGAAGGTTAGGATGAGTTCTATCATTAAAGTTTATTTTTGATATGTATTTCTGTATCTGTGTGTTTTAATGAGGTCAAATGGAAGGTTTAGTTTAAATTTAAAAGGTTGCTTGCATTTTAAACCTGGAGTTTATATCTGCTCGAAGTTAAAGTTAGAGACAGAAGATTAGACAAACAATGCTGTTGTGTAGCAAGAGGGAGCCAGCTAGGCAGGTTCCTCCCACAGACATACACACAGAAATAAAGAAAAAACAGTTTAAAGTGCAGTTGAAGTCAGGACCCCAGAGAGACTGGGCACCGGGAGAGGGAGCTGCAGATTCCCCAGAAGAACAAAAATGTACCAAGCAAAAGTAAAATCCCCAAAAGCCGGGAGAGTGAATGACTAAAAGACCAAAGGAGAAGTTATAGCCAAAGGAACTTGTGGAACCAAGGAAACGGTCCTGTTAATCGTAGTTAAGAGTGAGGGGCAGAGAGGAAGGCTCCAAGCTTTAGATTTAAAGTGAGAGAACTTTGCAAAAAACAAAAAAGTTTCAAAGAGACAACTGAAGGTCTGTAAATCTTTGCTATGAGCATGTGAAGCAGTGATGTACTGTTAAAGTTGAGCTTGTGAGAGAGATGGCATGGAAAACAGCTTGAAAGCATGTGGTGACCAAGCGCAGAGGAACATTGAAAGTATTGTTCTAAGCCTTGGAGGTGAACCCTTGTCGAACGTTTCTGAGAGAAAACGCCAATTTGGGAGAAGATTCCAAGTCAAGGGATTGGAGATTGAAGATGTGAAACCCTCGTCAAAAGGACAGAATTCAGTGAGACTAGGTGGTTCACGGTGTATCACGTGTCTGGGGGGAGTTGATGAGGGAAACATAGCATCTGGTTGAGAAATCATCTGTCACATGAGTTCAGAGTGTGGTCTGCCTGACCACAGGGCGCCTTAGGTTTACATGGACTGAGTAATTACTGTGGACATTAAAGCATAAGATAGCTTTTTTCAACTTCTGTTATTTTCATAAATCTATAGTAATCTTAAAGGTATAGTTGTAGGTGAAGGTGTAGTGTAGTATGGTTCATCTTTTCTTGTTGAATAAATGTTTCATTCATTTGTTGAATGATCATCAGCTGGTTCCTGTGACTCTGTTTAGTAGCTACTCTCCAAATATATAAACAAACAATTAAATTGCGATCGATCAATCTGGGCTCCACACTGGGATCACGCTTATCCAGGGGAAAACTTGGCAAGCGACCAAAACACACCCTGATATGAGTACCAAGCATGTACATAAATCAGAACCTGAATGTAAAACAGACACTGATCCCAGTATAGGGTCTGAAAACTAAGAAACGAACTCTGAGCCCGAAACAGATTCTGAAACTATTGCAGTCTCTTTAATAAATGCAGAGCTTCAGCACAGGTCCATATATCTCCTCGTTCCCCCATTAATCTCATACAAACGCTGCCCCGGGGCAACTTGCATATTCCCCCCAACTTTTCCCTGTAAACGTAAACCTCCATCTGTCCCCGAGGTATATCAACAACCTCCCCAGTGCACATCGCATAACAACCCCTCCCCTGGTGTAGCTGGTACATTTATCCATGCCCCTCCATACTTGCTATATCAACCTCCCTTGCATTGCCTCCGAAATGAATCGCGCCTCCCTGCTGCTCCCGTGTACCAGGCCTATTCCCCACCAGGACCGAGTATGTACCTTGTATATCACTCTGCTGCATTCCTACAGCTGGTATATCTCTCCCTTTCCAAGATTCAACTGCAATATCGACACCGACCCACAGCTTCGCTCTCTCCCAGAGTGCCTGGCATATCACCTCCTTCACCCGCCTATCTGGTCTACATCTAACGATGCGTGTACCTCTTCAGTCTACCTCCTGGCCCCGGGGAACTGGGTATACACACCCAACCATAATGCAGCATGTATATCGGCCTTCTCGCTGGGAGTCATGAACATCCTCCCACCCAGTGAAGCTGGTGCACCTCCCCCTATGCGAATACCTGTGATGTCAACACTCCTCCCATGTCCCTGTGACATCAGCGCCTGCCTGCTCGTGTTCTGGTTGGACTCCTTTCCTGGTTTCTATGGATACCATACTTGGAGGGGCAGCTTATAACCACGTGGCCGAGAGGGGCTGTTCCACACTGCTTCAAAAGGTGAGCACTCAACCCATATCCACACCCACTATCTCACTGCAACAACAGGCCCCGCCGAAAAGTGACATCACAATGGCCGTGGCCGATACCTCGCTGACAAAGATAGAACAGGCTCCGCCCCCGCTCTGAAAATGAGGCTACAGACCGCGCCCCCATTCTGAGAATGCAGCAACAATCCCCGCCCCCGTTCTGACAATTCAGCAACAGGCTCCGCCCTGCTCTAAAATTGAGTTAACAGGCCCCGCCCCCTCTGACAAGAGAGCAACAGGCCACGCCTGCGATTGAAGGAATGCATGCCCAACCTCTGCTGCCAGCTCATCGCCACTATTGCTCTTTGCAAGACAAAGAGAAGTTCAGTTACTGCATGTCTGCATCTGGAAACAGATTAATGAAGTGTGAATATTTAACATTACAATAAGGGATTGAAGTTTGCAGCAGGGTGCACAGTTCACTCGGGTGGGGCATTCGCTCTTCTACCAACTGACCCTGTACATGAACTCTCTCCACATTCTCCATTGGAGATATTGGCTGGAGATGGTAGTTTGTGAATATTCCAGACAGCAATGTGCACATTCGATACAGTTATCAGACACTAATCCCATTCAGAATGGGAGTAGATGAACTTTGCTGTGCTCTGTAATTCCTCTGCAATATATTGTCAATGTTTAACCCGACACATTGCATCTTGCTAAAAGTTTCTATTTGTTTCCAAGATCGTTTTCTCAATTCCTCACACTGATTATTTGGCTGTAGAAAATATATTGAAAACACAAACAATATATGGGACAGAATTTATTGTCACATTTATTTTTATAATAATCACCCAGTGATGCAGCTGTTCACACACCCCAGTCCACTATCTTCCTGCTATGTTTCACTCTGCCCCAGAAAAATTCAGTCGAAGCAAGTTCGCGCAGTGTACCTGGTTTGACATCCCCACTTCCTTTTCATATTTATCTGCAGGCCGACGGTGGCATTACCCCCACTCCCCCACCCCCATTCCATCCAGGCTCCAAATTTTTAGGGCCCAAAAGGGAGGCAGCGGACGCCAGGATTGGGATTAGGCTACGCAAATGATGACAGGCGCTAGATTGGCTCTGTCCCCATAGAGGGAGCGCACTTCCCATTTTGCAACCACAGTCAGAGACCTCGCTCGCCACCCACCAACACCACCCCCCCCCACCTCTGTCAAAAGAGCCAGAGGTAATGCCTCGCTCTACCCACTTCAGCGACAGGCCCTGCCCCTCACTGACACCACAGCGCCAGGCTCCATTCGCTCTTCGTTTCCTCTGCAAAGCCACGAGCCTCATTGTCCCCATGGCCGCAGGGACCTCCCCGCTCTCTAACCATAGTCACAGTATCCATCATCCTCTCTGTCACCAGGGTCATACCAGCAGCCCGCTCTGCCGTGACAGAGAAACGCCCTGGCCCCCACCTTTTACAATGGGGACATGGCTGGTCCCCACTCTGACACAACAGAGGCAGCTTACCGCCCCGCTGGAAGAGTTATATCAAATGGAAGAAAAGTAGAAACACTCACAGATTAATTTCTTCAAATCATCAAAAGCATCGAGGAATTGGAGTAAAGGGATGTTTCAACACATTCACCAACTCTCCCTGAACTTAGTCTGGGTCACAGCGTAAATCCCAGAGTTTGTGCAGCAGCTCAGGAGCTGCAGCATGAAGCCCAATTCCCGCACATAGTTATCCATCCATACAGAATAAGCCTCCATATAAATCATTCGCCTGCAGATAGAATACACCATTGACATCGCCCAAAACAGAATGAAATTGGCCGAGATAACAAACAGTAAAATGATGGATTTCCTCCAACTCTCCATCTCTGGGTCTCTGGGACTCTCTCCACTGCTGTGAGCCCGGAGTCTCCTGCGGGCTCTGCTGCTCATTGAAATGTGTCTGACGGTGAGAACATTGGGCAGCAGAATCAGGATGAATGAGACACAGGGAGTAAGAATGTCATGGAGGAATTTGATGATTATCCACACCGGATTATCCTGAACTGTGAATGTTACAATACAAAAACAGGATTTGTTCCTCAGCGTATACAAACCTGTTAGCATAAAATACCAGAAAATATTCTTTATGAAGCTCAGCACAGTCACTGATCCTAGAACCACAGCCGCCGTTGTCTCTGTGCAATATTTACCTTTTAGCTTCTGGCAACAAATGGCCACAAACCGATCAAATGTGAAAGTGACCGTGAACCAGAAAGAACAGTCAGAGGCTGCATAAAGCAGGACGGCATGGATATTACACTCATGCATGGCCCGCAGGAAATTAAAATGTTCCCAATAAACAATTGGAATGTGTCTCAATATCAGGTCCAAGTTAATGAACGGTAGATGCGCTTCTGCCATGGACACCAGGTAGCGAGTGACACAGTTGGAGAGACCACAATTTCCCTGAGTTAAGATCACAATTGTCACGACGTTCGCTGTAGGAAAGAGAGAAAACAGTGGAATTATGCATCAAGATTAAAGGAAAAATAATACAGCTTGGCTGAAGGTGCTGAATTGATCCATGGTATTGTTGCATCCAGTGAATTTTTGAAAGTACTGTACATGCGACAATAACTTGAAATGTCTGTGATATGGTGGAAGACAGCAGATATTAAAGAGGAATACATATGATACTGACATTTCTGAACAAGATGTTAATCATTGAACTGTCGCCCCTGCTCTCTTGGACTAGTTTAGACAAATTTGCAACCTCAAAACAACTCTAATTTTGGTGAAGAAGATTAATGCAGTTAAACATGGCTTATAAAATTGATCGTCGGACACAATCAGACTTACAAGGGACGCCAATAATACCGAGGATCGGATAGTAAAATGGCAGAATAAGCTGGATTGCCCAATAGATCCGGTAATTTAATGGCATTCAATTATAATATGCGGAAAGCTCATAAAGTGCTTCCGATAAACTCCTGCTTATTGTTGTAACATTCCAATATGTTGTTCTCAGGTTATAATCCATTGTTTTAACTTTCCAATCCATTGCTCTCAGATTCTGAGATCGCCTCTCACTCTCTTGAAATTGTAGTTCCCTGTTAGTGACAGGCCCAGGCTCGCGCTGACAATGTCAGATAACGCCTTGAAGGGACTCCCTGATAAACATGAGTGGGAAGCTCTCCAACTTGATAATTAGGGTCCATGCAGACTGGCATTAATTCCTACCACAGAACAAACAGCTTCACATAACCCTTTCAATACAATTATACTTGCACCAATCTAAAGGGGTGAAGTTGAGATGTACGATGGCTTTAGAGGGACGGAATATTGTAAATAGAAGAGTGTAAGGTAGACACATTTTGGAGCTGCCCAACAATAAGTTCGGCAGATATAAGCAAATCATTGAAGAAGGTAGAACAAGCTTTTTAGTGCATTAAAACAAAAATTCGTGTTTATTGATCAAGAGAATCAGAGTTTACAAAAATATGAAATTCAGGCAAAGGATGCATAAATCATAAAGCCTTGGTGAGGCTTGGTGAGTATAATGCCTAATTCTGTTGTGCGCATTTCTGGAAGGATGTTATAGTCTTGGAGAGGGCGCAGAGGAATGTTACTGGAACTGAAAGAGGGCTGAGGGATTTGAATTGCGTGGAGACACTGCAGAAGCTGTGGTTGTTTTCCTTCGAGCAGATCAGGCAAAGGGGAGGCTTAATAGTGTGATTTAAACTCACAATGGGTTTTGATCAGCTAAATAACAAGGAACTGGCGATCCTGGAATAGGGGCCAGTCACGGCTGACAGGGTTCTAAAGTGATTGACAAAGAAGCAGAAAAGGAATGAAGAATTGTTGGTTCAAAAAAATCTGCAATATTCTGTATTAAGCGAATACAGATCCTGAAACTAATACATATCCTCAAAATAATCAAGATCCTTAAACCAATGCAGATCTTTAATTTAATACAGATCTTTAAATTAATACAGATCTTTAATTTAAAACAGATCCTGAAACTAATACAGATGGTTAAATTAATGCAGATATTTAATTTAATACAGATCCTGAAACTAATACAGAATTTAAAATTAATGCAGTCACCTAAACTGATATTGAAGCAAAAAACGGACCCTGAAACTGATACAGATCTTTATGCTAATATATAACCTGAAATTAATACAGCTCCTGAAAATATAACAGATCCCGATACAAATAGAAATACTGAAAATAATGCAGACCCTGAAATTTATACAAATCCTACGACTAACAGAGGTGTGTGAGCGTGTGTCTGTGCAACCTATGTGTCTGTGTCTGCGTGTGAATTATTTGTGTCTGTGTTTGCGCCTGTCTGTGTGTGTGCGTCTGTGTGTGTGTCTCTCTGTGTGTGTGGCTGTGTGTCTGTGTGTGTGAGAGCGTATCTGGGTGTGTCTGTGTGTGCGTGTGCGTGTGCTTGTCTGAGTTGGTGCCTCTGAGTGTGTGCGTGTGGGTGTGTCTGTGTGTGTGTCTGTATGTGAGTGTCTATGTTGTGTGTGTCTGTGTTTGCGCCTGTGAATGTGTGCGGATGCATTTGTCTGTTTGTGTGTGTCCGTATGTGTCTGTGTGTCTGTGGGTGTATGTATGTTTGTGTGTGTGTGTGTATGCACCTGTGAGTGTGTGTCTGTGTGTGTGTGTGTGTGTATGTTTCTGCGTGTGTATGTGTCCTCCATGTGCGTGTAGATGTGTCTGTGTGTGTCGGGGGTCTCTCAATATATGCCGCTGCCAATGCTTATCATTTCCGATCCTGTGGATTCTAACTGGGGCGTGTTTGCTGTGTGATGTTGGTGAAATGTTCACGGTGTAACTCGCAGAGGTACCCCTGGCCAGAATTTGACTTTGGTACAACCAGATTCCTCTTTATTGATTCTCCTGGGTATTGTTAAAACATCAAAGGGTAACTGAAGGGCATAACGGAAGGCAACGCAGGAGAAATATTCAGCATAAATTTTCACAATGCCTTTTCTATACCTGTTGCTGCTGGTCCATTTGGTTGTTCAGGAGAGCGTCGGTGGGAATGGTGGGGCGGTGACCATTTGCGCCCTCACATTTTCTGCCTGCTCCAATGGCTGAGTGTCATGGGCGGGGCCGGCGGGAGACCTGCTCCAAACCAGTCCAGCTTACCCTGGCCAAGGGAAGGAGGGCACGCCCATTTCCAATGTGCCTTCATCAAAGGTGCAAGGTCACTGCCCCGTCAAATGGTCCGCTTCCAGACACGCCCCTCTCTGTTATGCCGTCAACTTGGGGAGCAGGCCCCAACCCCTGTCCATTGTGCCGTCACAAGGCCCAAGCCTCTGTATTATGCCGTCATCATGGGGACCATTTCCTTCCACTTTTCCATTGTGCAGTCAAAGGACACGCCCCTCCAATTAAGCCGTCATCATGGGGACCAGGTCCCGCCACCCTGTCTATTGTGTCACCAGAGGACCCGGACCTAACGTAGCGCGTTCGTCATGGGCACAAGGTCCCGCCTCCTGCCCATGTTGCCGTCACAGCATTCGCCCCTGCCATTATGCGGTCATCACGGGGACCAGTACGACCCCCTGCTCATTGTGACGTTTAAAGATGCCCCGCCAATTATGCCGTCGCCTTGGAGACCAGATCCGACCCCTTGCTCTTTGTTTCGTTTAGGATCCGCCCTCCCATGATTCGGTCACCATGGTGAGCAGTTCCCGCCCCCTTCCCCTTGTGAAAGTTAGAAGTCGCCCCTCCCATGATGCCGTCATCATGGGGACCAGGTCCCGCCCCTTGCACTTTGTGACGTGTAGGAGCCGCCCCTCCCATGATACCGTCACGATGGTGAGCAGGTCCCTCCCCCTGCTCGTTGTGACTTTTGGAAGCCGCCCCTCCATGATGCCGTCACCCTGGGGAACATTTTCTGCCCCCTGCCCGTTGTACGACCAGTAAAGCGAATATGCGCAGCCCCAATTTCCATGCCGAATAGCAACATGTCCCTGCAGCCCTCTACCCGGGCTCTGTGCTGGTCAGACTCCACACCACAAGCCGGTCACCATGGGAAACAGATTTCGCCCGCCCGCCCGCACCCAAGGACCTGTCGGGATCAGGCTCCACAGCACAAGCCAGAACACCATGGGGAACAGGTCCCTCCCGCAGTGTCCAATGCCATTGGGGGAGAGATTTAACTGCTCCCACCACTCGGTCGAAAAGCAACCCACCCCTCCCCACCCCCAAATCCCCTGCACCACACTCATGCATTGGGAATGGGATTTAAAATGAGATAATGCTGGAAACTCCCTGTCTCAGCTCCTCTCTCCTTTTTGAATGAATTTTGCAACAGGGCCAAAGGGACATCTCAGCACATCCTTGAATTGCTGCCGGAATTTAGTCGGGGCAGAAATGCAAGAATGTGTGGAGCAATTCAGGAGCCCAATTCCTGCGCAGAAGGATGCCGCAATATGGACTCACAGCGCAAATTATACATCCGCACTCATACAGAACACAACATATCGTGCCCACTACAGGAGGAAACTGGCGAGATAACAAACAGTAAAATGATGGATATCTATCGACTCTCCATCTCTGGCTCTCTGGCACTCTCCCCACTTCTGCGATCCCGGAGTCTCCTGCGGGCTCTGCTTCTCACTAAAATGTGTCTGACGGTAAGAACATTGAATTGCAGAATCAGGATAAATGAGGCTAACGGGTATAGAATGTAATGGACAAACGCGATTGTACAGTAATAAAAATCTAGTATTACAGAACCTAACCAGGGTTCGTTTACCAGTTGATACATTCCTGTGAGCATGGAATACCAGAAAAGGTTCTTTAAAAAGATCAGCACAGTCACTGTCCCAAGAACCACGCCTGTTTTGTCGGTTCATTGCAAAACACCAACTAATTAATTAACAAACTCAACAACGAAAAACACGAACAAATTCAACAATCAGGTTAGCATTGCAAAGCACCAACAAATTCAATAAGTGGTTTAACATTGGAAAAACGCAATGAAATTCAACAACAACTTCTACATTAAGAAGCACCAGCAAATCTACAACAACCTCAACATTGACAAATAGCTATACATTCAGCAAAAAACTTCTACATTGTAAATCACCAACACATTCAGCAACATAAACATTGAAAAACACCCAGAAATTCAACAACAGCAACAATGAAAACAGCAAGAAATTCAACAAGCTCGTGAACATTGAAAAAACATTTGAAATTGAAATTCAAAATTGAAATTCAACCACAACCTCAAAAATGAGAAACGCCAACAAATTGAAAAACAACCTCAAAATTCAGAAACACCAACAAATTCAATAACAAGCCCAACATTGGAAAACAGCAATAAATTCAATAACAACTCAACATTGGAAACAACAACAAATTCAGCAACTACTACAACATTCAAAAACCCCAGCAAATTCATAAAGAAACTCAATACTGATTATCACCAACATATTCTGCTACAACCTTAACATTGTACAACATCAAGAAATTCACCAACAACTTCAACATTGAAATACAACAGCAAATTCAAATAGATTGGAATACACCAGTAAATTCAGAAACCACGTCGCCATAGAAAATGAAGAACGAACCGATGAACAACTTCAGCATTGATAAATATCAAAAAATTCATCAACAACTTCATCAATGAAAAAATCAACAAATTCAACAAGCTTAACAATGAAAAACATTAACACGTTTAAGAGCAACCTCGTCATTGAAAAACACCTACAAATTCACGTTAACATTGAAAAACATCTAGAAATTCAACAACAGCGTGGAAAAACACCAAGTTCTACAAACAAGTCATCAACTAAAAGTGCAAAGATTTTCAATCACAACCGTAACGTTTAACAAACAATTGCTGAATTTGTTGATGGTTCTCAATTGTGACTCTGTTTATGAATTTGATGGTGTTTCACAATCTTTTTAACTTTGCTGCTGTTTTTCAAAGGTGAATTTGTTGTTATGTTTGCTGATTTTTTTTTCAATGTTGTAGCTACTGTTGAATATGTTGATGTTGTCAATGTTGAAGTCGTTGTAGAATTTGTCAGTGTTCTACAATATTCAGGTTGTTGTTGAATATGTTGGTGATGTTCAATGTTGCCGTTGTTGAATTTGTCGTTGTTGTTCTCGGTGTTGAGTCTGTTGTTGAATTTGTTGCTCATTTTCAATGTTGAGCTTGTTGTTGAATTAGTCGATGTTTTCAATGTTAACATTATTGAATTTGTTGGTGCTTATTAATGTTGAAGTTGTGTTTCAATTTGGTGCTTTTGATCAAAGCTGAGGTTGTAGTTGAATTTGTTGGGGTTATTCAATGTTGACATTGTTTAAGTTGTTGATGAGTTTCAATGTTCAGATTATTGCTGATTTTCAATGTTGAAGTTGTTGATGACTTTGTCAGAGTTTTTACAAAGTTGAGGTTGTTGCTGAATGTGTGCACTATTACAACGTGGAAATTGTTGTGGAATTTCTTGGTGATTTTCAACGTTACAGTTGTTGAATTTCTTTGTGATTTTCAATGCTAATCTTCCTATTGAACTTGTTAGTGTTTTGCAATGTTATGTTTGTTAATTAATTAACTGGAGTTTTGCAATGTTCAGGCTCCTGTTGAAATTGTTGGTGGTTTTCAATCTTTTTGACTTTGCTGGTGTGTTTCAAAGTAAAAGTTGTTGGTAAATTTGTTGGTGATTTTCAATCTTGATGTTGCTATTAAACATGTTGATATTTTACAATATTGATTTTGTTTAATTTGTTGGTGATTTTCAATGTTGAGTTTGTTGTTGAGTATGCAGTTGTGTTTTTTTTTCAAAGGCTGAGGTTGTTGCTGAATTTGCTGGTGTTTTTCAGTCTTGAGATTGTTCTTGAATTTGTTGGTGTTTTTCAATGTTGAAGGTATTGCTGAATTTGTTTGTGTTTTTCAGTGTTGAGGTTGTTTTTGAATTTGTCTGTGTTTTTCATTGTTGAGGTTGTTGTTGAATTTGTTGGTGTATTTCAAGGTTGAGGTTGTTGTTGAATTTGTTGGTGTTTTTAAACGGTGAGTTTGATTGAATTTGTCGGTGGTTTTCAATATTGAGTTTGTTGAATTTGTTGGTATTTTTCAAAGTTGAGGTTCTTGTTGAATTTGTTTCACTTTTTTCAATGTTGAGGTTGTTGTTGAATTTGCCGGCGGTTTTCAATGTTGATTTTATTGTTGAACTTGTTGGTGTTATTCAATGGTGAGTTTGTTGTAGTTGTTGGTGTTTTTCAAATCTGAGGTTGTTGTTGAATATGTTCGTGTTTTTCAATAATGTTGTGGTTGTTGAATTTGTTGTAATTTTTTAAAAGTCGCAGGCTCGCGGGCTAAATGACCTTCTCCTGTTCCCATGAATAAAGTCCCTGTTAGTGGCTGACTGGGGCTCCAGGATTGGTTTCCCCAATGCATAATCAACATCTGGGACAGCTGATACTCTGGAAGTACGGCGACGACTCTGCAGAATACAGTTTGGTTTCTGTACATGTGCCTGCTCCAGCAGGGGATGCTTTGACCCATCTACTGCCCCTTTTCCATCCACTCCTGAGCCTTCACCTCCCCACAAGGGCTCAGCGACTCAGTGGCCCGTGCCGATTGGAGGTTTGTGGTTAAATAGACCATTTATTGCCGGGAAACCATGTACGCTCCCTCTGGGCTATTTTCAGTTGTTTTGATTCTTCAACAAATGAATATATGATGTTAGCGGATATTTCACTGCATCCTTTAGCTGCTTTCTGAACTTTCTGAGTCACCCCATAAATAAATGTGTTTGTGCAGCAACTTAAACTCCGCAGCATCATTCCGAATTGTCTACATATATATTCAGAATCTGTGTAATCACTGGGATCTGTTCCCGTAAAGGTATAAAATAAGAAATCTATAACATACACCGACCACAGCAGTCCGAAGCTGCCCGAGATGGTGAAGAGTAAAATCACAGACTTCCTCCTGCTCTCCATCTCTGGGCCACTGCGATTCTCTCCCCTGCTCTGACCCCTCAGTCCCTTACGGACTCGACTGGCCACTAAAATGTGTCTGACTGTCAGAGCGTTGAGCAGCAGAATAAAAGCGAATGGGGGCAATGGGGTTAAAAGAGTGTCAAACAAGTCAAATCCCACCCACCCTGGGTTAGTAAAATAGCTTGGCTTTGGATAACAGAACCACTGAACATTGTCGATTATCTCTCCATGTTCCTGTGTAAAGTGGTGCGGGATGTTTTTTAAACTGTGCAGAATGCTGGTTGATGCTAGAACCACAGCCGCAGTTTTCTCGGTGCAATGTTTTGTTTTCATCTTCTGCCAACAAATGGCCACAAATCGGTCAAAGGAGAAAGTGACGGTGATCCAGACAGAACAATCTGTGGCTGCACGAGTCAGGACAGCGAGAACACTACACACTGGGGTGATGAGCAGGAAACTCTGTCCAAAATAATAATAAATTACCCTCCACATGATGACCTCAGTGATAATGACCAGTAGGTCCGCCGTTGCCATGGCCACCAGATAGCGGGAGGTGCAGTTGGAGAGGCCGCACTTTCCCCGGGTTAATATCACAATCGCCAGTAAATTAACTGTTAGAGAGAGAAGGGTAAAGAGACTGGAAATTAACTGATCAAACATTCATGCTCAATAAGGCCAATATTGAACCAACAAAATAGATCATTTTGGACCCTGTCAGGGGCTAAGCATTGAAATTAAATCTCCAAATCCCTCCCCAACCCATCCCCATCCTGTGAAATCCCGATCTCAGACGGGGAAGCATTAAATATAATGGGTCGGATATAAAGAACAGAAACAAGCCATTCGCCCTAAGCAGCTCATTTCAGTGTTGATGATCCACTGGAGCCTCCGCCCAGATTTCATCAGTTGAATCTGACAACGTAACACTCTATTCCTTTTTCCCTCACTTCCTTGTTCATATTCCCTTAAAGGAATCTAAAGTATTCACAACAAACACTCTGTGTGGTAGCGAGTTGCACATTCTCACCGCTCTTTGGATGAAACAGTTCCCTTTGAACTCCCTCTCGGCTTTATTGGTAATTCTCTCAAAACGATGGCCTCCATTTATGCCCCTCCTCACAGGAAGAAATATTCTCTCTGTGTCCACTCTATCAAATCCTTTCTTCATTTTACATTTCTACTAGCTCACCCCTCAGCCTTCCATTTAAAGAGATAAAGTCACAGCCTGTCAATCCGTTCCTGGTATTTATATCCATGTATGTTTGATATGATCGATGTATACAGTCTCTCCACCCTCGGCAGTGCCTCCATACCCTTGGCTCTATAATATCTGAACTGAACTTGATCCAGTATTCAATATGTGCTCTGGCTAAGGTTTGATGCAGATTTATCATAAATTATCGACTTTTGCAATCCTCCTCTGTATTGACCACACCCCGTCTCAAGCTGGTTTCATCTGTAATCATAGAAATTGTGTTTTGATTACAAAATTCAACTCATTAATGCATTTTGAAGAACACTGATATAAGCACTGAGCCTTGTGGAACAGCACTTCCCACCTTCTGCCACTCTGAATAACGACCCTTTATTCCCACTGTCTGCTTTCTATCCTGAATACAGCGAGCAATCCATTCGGCCACTTCTCCGTTGACGCCACATTTTATGACGTTTTTCATTAGTCTGTTATGCTCTCCTGTTTAACTGACAGTAAATATCTGTTTCCCGTGGAGCAGTTCAATCGGCGACAGACCCACATCAATAATTTTCACTGTATACACTTACACAAGCCACAGCAATAATCCACCCATCGTTTAAAGGTTACATCCGTAAAAACAAAAGAGAGCGCTACATGAATTGGAGAGACCCGTCTCCCTAAACAAGCATTCACAATCAAAGCAGTTTGTTTCATGCCAGTTATTGAACCATATTCAGCAACGGTCTACCCTAACAGTTACTCCCGGCAATACATGGTCACTGGGTATCCCCTCCTCAGCTCCTCACACCACGGGTTAGTGACCCACAGCCTCTGTAGTTTTGCACGAACACATATTCCCAGTCACCCATAGGCACTGTGGCTGGGTGCTCCATTTCAGCTAGTTAGCCACACTCAGTGCAATTGTACACTTACATATAATAAAACCTTACGTTCCACTGGAGAATATAATTCGATATTACCGTTTCTCTGGAAGTTATAAGCAGAACTTGATCTGGGGCAATATAATGAATCGGTAGAGATAATTCAGGCTATTTGACTGTAGAAAATGCTACCACTGATCGACTGCCCATATAGATCCACCATATATGTAATATTATGAGTAGCAGAATAAAATCACAAATCAGATCACATACAACTTCAGAGACATTCAATGTTTATATTCACTTACCGGATACACCAATGATTGCCAAGATCAGGTAATATATTTTTTTGAAACTGTTAAAATTGTCAATCATATTCTCACTGAAGTGATTTGTCCCTTCGTCTCGTGACAATCTCTCTGTATTAAACTGTGGGGCGATACATTTGCAAAGTCTTTAATTAATACTCTGTGGGAACACCTCCGGGAATTTGAAGATGCAGCTTATTTGTTTTAAACTTGAACAAACAGGCTTCGAAAGTGAGTTAATTCCCGGCTGTACTGTCTATATTTAGCGCTGAGATTCCACTGGACAATTCTGATCACATGGCAAGTTTCGTTCGCCCAGCATTGACCCTGTTCACTCAAAAATAGGAAACATCAGTCCAAAAACAACATCTAACATTGTCTCCTAAATTCTGATCCCAATGCTGTGGTTATGCAATCATTGAATTGCACTTCGTCGAGTCTCTCTCTCTCTCTCCCTTTCCCTCCCTCTCTCTCCCCTTGTCTCACTCTTTTTGTCACTCTCTTAGTACCTCCATCCCTCTCTCTGTCTCTCTCTCATTGTCTCAATCTCTGCCTCCCTCTTCTTGTCTCTCTCCTCTCTCTCTCTCACTCTCTCCTCTTTATCTCTGATTGTCTCACTCTCTCTCTCACTCTCCATTTTTCTCGGTCCTTCTATCTGTCTCTCACTCACTCTTCCACACCCTCTCTGCTCTCTCTCTCTCTCTCTCTCTCTCTTGCCTTTCTTGTCTCACTTTATCTCTCTCGCTTCTTGTCTCTTCCTCTCTGTATCTCACTCTCATTCTCTCAGGGACGTGACTTCCCTCTTTAACTACCAATATCCAATCAAAGGGTAGAATGCCTCACAATGGAATAGAGGTTTATACATTCGAACGTTGTATCACTCAATTAGACATGGAAAGAAATTAGGGCAGATAGATGGATTAAAAATGGGGATAATAAATTAATCAAATTATGAATAAATAAAAATAAGTGGATAAACACAAGAATGTAGAGAAGGGGATTAAAATGTGGTGAGGATAGAAGAGAGAGCTCATGATCCGAAGTTGTTGAACTCAATCTTAAGTTTTGAAGGCTGTAAATTGCCTATTCGGAAGATGAGGTGCTGTTCCTCCGGCATGCATTGGGCTTCATTGGAACATTGCAGCAGGCCAAGGCCGGACATGTGGGCTGAGATCAGGGTGGAGTGTGGAAATGGCAAGCGGCAGGGAGGTCTGTGTCATGCTGGCGTACAGACCCAATGTGCTCCAAAAAGAGGTCACCCAATTCTCCTTTAGTCTCCCAATCATAGATGGGTACGAATTTGGAGCAGCGAATGCTGTGGACAAAATTGAAGGAAGTGCAAGTGAAGCAGTGGTTCACCTGAAAGGATTGTTTGAGCCCTAGGACGGTGTAGAAGGATGAGGTAAATGGGCAGGTGTTGCACCTTCTGTGATTGCATTTGAAGGTGCCGTGGGAAGGGGATGAGGTGTTGGGGAAGATGGAAGCGTGGAACAGAGTGTCCAGGAGGGAGCCGTTACGATGGAATTCTGATCGCGGTGTTGAGAGGAAGAAATGTTTGGTGGTGGCATCATGCTGGAATAGGCGAAAATGGTGGTGGATGATCATTTGGATTCAGAGGTTGTTGGGGTGTAAAATAAGTTCAAGGGGGGCCCAATCATTGTTCAGGGTGGGAGGGAAATGGGTGAGGGCAGAGGCGGGGGAGATGGGTCAGACAGGGTTGAGGACCTTGTTAAGCACTGTGGGGGAGGGGGGAACCTCGTATTAAGGAAGATGGAAGACATGTCATTAGCGTTTTGGAAAGTGGCATCTTCCGGGCACATGCGAAGGAACTGAGAGAATGAGATGGAGTCCGGACAGCAAGCTGGGTGTGAGGATCTGTAGTCGAGGGGGCTGTAGGAGCCGGTGGGCTTGTAATGAACAGTGGTGGGCAGTCTATCACCAGAATGGGAAACAGAGGGGTCAAGGATTGACCTTCCCTTCATCATCAGGTCAGAAGTTGCGATGTTCGCTGATGATTCCACAATGTTCAGCACCATTCGCGACTCCTCAGACACTGAAGCAGCCCATGTCCAAATGCAGCAACACCTGGACAATATACATGCTTGGGCAGATGTTAGGAACGAGAGAGTTTAAGTTATTTTTGCATTTGTTGGTTTAGGAAATATTTTTTGCTTTAATTTTCAAGTATGATTTTTGTTTCTCGAAGTGTGGGTTGAAATGGTGAAACCTGGGAGGTCGTTACATTTTTGAGAGGCGAGAGCAAGTGTAAGCTCGGTTTGTGTGCCTGCATTTTCAAAGCCTTTTTTGACCCTTGAGGTGGAGAGCTGTGTTATCAAGTGAGGTAGTGGTTTAGGGAAGTTTAAGTACAAAAAAATTGCTGTTTCCTAGCAATCGGATTCCAGAGAGGGTGGCCACACACACACACACACACACACACACACACACACACACACATACACACACACACACACACATATGCACACGCACACGTACACAAACACATAAACACAGGTATAAACCGAAAGCAGTTTTAGTTCATTTGGTGTGTATGTTCTAATGCTGAAAGGACTTGCCAGGAGAAGGAACCTGGGAGAGGGGCTGATAGCAAGTCCGAAACTAAATTTGAAACCAGCTGGCAGGAGAAGCTGTACAGGAGGGAACTTCAGAAAGAGAAGAAGAGAGGTCTGAAGAAGACCTTCTAATCAAAAGGAGCAAACAGGAATCTGGACAAGGCCCTGGTAGGTAGTTTTGGGAGTGAGAAGCAGAGAAAGGTTTCAAATTTCAAGGGAGAATTTTCAGCATGCAGATTTAAAGCAACTTCAGCTTGGAAAAATGCAGAAGGTCCAAGAAGACAGCTCGAGTTCTGTAACGCCTTGCTCTGGCCGAGTGAAGCAATGGTGTTCTTTTGTCGTGGCTGAGACAGTGAGAGCGAATGCATGGCAGGAAGCTTGAATGCACGTGGCGATCCAGGAGAGCTCGGAGCCCTGCAGATGTACCGTTATGGAAGGCGTCTGAGAGAAAGCATGGTTTGGGAGGAGACTCCAAATGGGTTCTTGGAGAGGGCAGGTTGGTAAGCCTCGTGTGAAAGACGGAGCTGAATGACACCGGTTAGCTCAAGATTTGATAAGCGAATGGGGGGCAGATGTCAGGTATCCATAGCATCTGTTCGGAATGGAACCAGACACTTGGTTTCAGGGTGTTGTATGCATTACCACAAGTCGCAGATTGCTTTGCATGGACTGTGTAACGACTGTGAACATTAGAGTATAAGATAGATGTTCTAACATCTGCTTTCTTTGTAAATCTGTATATATCTGGAAAGGCACAATTATGGTCATCTTTTCAAGTTTATTAAATGTTTTATTCATTGTTAAAAACCGATCAGCTGTCTCCTGTAACTCTGTTCAGTCGACACTCTCCACGCATCTAAACAAAAAATCAAACTTAAGATCTCTCAAGCTGGGTACCACCCTGGGATCAGACTTTTCCCTTAGGAACATCACCACGGATCATACCACTGACAACTGGCAAGTGACATTCACGCAACGCATGTGCCAGGCAACGACAATCTCCAAGAAGAGAGAGTACAACCATTGCCTCTTGTCATTCAAATGCGTCCAACACTATCAACATCATGGGGGTTACCATTGACCAGAAACTGAACTGGACCAGCCATATAAATGCTGTAGCTATAACAGCATGTCATAGGTTCAGAATTCTGCGGATAGTAACTCACCTCTTGTCTACAGAAGGTCTGACCACCATCTACAAGGCACAATTCAGGAGTGTGATGGAATAATCTCCACTTCCCAACAGAAGTACAGCTCCAACAACAGTCAGGAAGCTTGAGAAAATCTAGGACATATCAGCGCTCTTGATTGGCACCACATCCACAAACAGTAACTCCCTCTACCACCGACCCACAGGAGCAGTAGTGTGTACGATGTACAAGGGGCACTGCAGCAACTCACTGAGCCTTGTTAGACAGCACCTTCCAAGCCCACGACCATTATCATGTAGAAGGACAAGGGGAGCAGACACATTGGAACACCAACACCTGGAAGTGCCCCTCAAGTCACTCACAATCCCGTTTTGGAAACTTATCGCTGTTCCTTCACTGTCGCTCAGTCAAAATCCGGGAACTTGCTCCGTAACAGCACTGTGGGTGCCTCTGTATCTCAGGGACTCCGGCGGTTCGAGAAGGATGCTCAGCACCACCTCCTCAAGTGCTATTAGATTTGGGCAAAAAATGTTGACCTAGAAAGCGACACCCACATCCAATTAACCAATGTAAACAGTAATCTAAAAGGAAACAGTGGATCGGCAGAAATGGGACTTCTTCTAATTGGCCAGATCTAATGAGTGGTCTGTCAAAGCGATCAGTGTAGGGCCCTATTTTTTTTACACTTTATATGAACGAATAAATGAAGGTGTTTAGTAAATTTGCTGATGACACCAAGATTGGGAGAATAGTAAGTTGTGAAGAGGACATAAGGAGGCTACAAGGCATGTAGATAGGTTAAGTGAGTCGTCAAATGCGTGGCTAGAGGAGAATAACGTAGGAAAATGTGAAATTGTCAATTTAGGCAGGAAAATGTATTTAGACAAGAATCTTATTATCCAAATGGAGAGGGATTGCAGAGCTCTGAGATGCAGAGGGGTCGCGGTGTTCTAGTGAAGGAATCAGTAATGGCTAGTATGTAGGTACCGCAGGTAAATAGGAAAGTTAATTGAAGGTTATCATTTATTGCGAAGGGTTTTGAATGCAATAGTAGGGAGGTTATGTTTGAGTTGCACAGAGCACTGGTGAGAAAACAACTGGAGTGTTGTGTACAGTATTGGTCTCGTTATTTAAGGAAGGATGTAATGCGTTGGAAGCCATTCAGAGAAGGTTTAATAGACTAATATCTTGAATGGGCGGGTTTTCTGATGAGGAAGGATTGGGCAGGCTAATCTAGTATCCACTGGAGTTTAGAAGAGTGAATGGAAGATAAAAGATTCTGAGGGATCATGGCAGGGTAGCTGGAGAGGATCCTTCCTGCTGTGAGAGAATTTAGAACTGGGGCCCACTGTTTAATAATAAGGCGTCACCCATTGTGCACAGAGATAAGGAGAGTTTTTATTTCTCTCAGAGGGTCATGAGCCTTTGGAACTCTGTTTCTCAAAAGGTGGTTGGTGAAGAGTCTTTGAATTATTTTAAGGCAGATGTGGATCGGTCTTTGATAAGCAAGGGAGGTAAGCGATTTTCAAGGATAGGCAGGGCTGTGGAGTTGAGTTTACAATCAGATCAAACACGATCTGCTGCAGCAGTCTCCAAGTCTTCTGGCTCATGAGATATGGACTAAATCAAGTGATTCTCAGTACCCAGGTTAGACATGTATAAGTGGCGCCTGCTTTCACTGCCTGTCACACCTTCCATCACATTGTTGATGACTGAGATCGATCCCGCTTTTCCATATTTTGTGTGTGTGCGTGTGTACAGGACATAACAGGCCAATTACCCACTTCTCCCAGAATGTGCCTGTCATGTAGTTGTCCTACAGCAGCTTGGCTGGAACTGCGGCTAATTCTGGCGCACAAGTCCTCAATGCTCAGACCGTGATGCAGTCAGCCCCTGGGGCCTTTGCGGTGCCCAGAGACTTCACAAGTACCTTGATATTATCGAAGTGAATCGAGTGGCTTCTGTCTGGCATCTGTAATTCAGAGGAAATGAGGTGGAGGCCGGGATGGATCATCCACTCGGAACTTCCGGCCGAATATGGTTTCAAATCTTGCAGCTGAGTCTTTTGTGCTGACCTGTTGTGCGCTCAGATCATTGAGGATGTGGGTGTTTGCAGAGCCTCTCCCTCCGGTCTGAATATTATGTTTTAATGGAACCAACATTAGATGTTGCAGAAATGCAGAGCTTTAAACTGATCGCTTGAATGAGGGCTGGCTCATTTCTTCCAGTCGCATTGGACTCCGCTGTTTGGGTTCCTGGAATATTCATGCCGTTTTGCCACGTTCGAAACTCATTTTGAGGTGCGACTTGTGCTAATGGATTAACCCATTGCGGATATTAATAAACATTGAGTGGTTTGCATTATTTAAAAACAAAAGCTTTCTGCAGATGATAGCGGTGTCATGGGCAAAAGCATTTGCAGACATAACTGGGTACCACGAGGCATTTAAAAAATGCAACCATATTCTGTTAAACTGGTAACTCGTCCCAGCCTGAAGATTAATTTATCTGTTTGTCTCCCTTCCACACATTTAATGTTCTGACTATATTGAATATTTCTCGGGGAAAGTGTGGTCTCTCGAAATGTGCCACTTACTACCTTGTGGCCATGCAAGGAGCAGATAAATTGGTCGTTTTCATCGATCTGATTCTGGAGCATCTTCCAATTCGTCATCCTATCGAGTTTATGTTCCTGTTTTTTATTCCCGTGTGTAATATCCATGCGGTTCTGCTTTACACAGTCACAGACTGTTCTGTCTGGTTCACTGTCACTTTTACATTCGATCGATTTTTGGCTATTTGCTGCAGTAAGTTAAGAGCAAAATATTGCAACATAAATACTGCATCTGTGGTTCTGGGAACAGTCAGTTTGTTGGGCTGTTTGAAGAATGTGTTCTGGTATTTTATGTATACGGCTCAGTATTGGGGCATGAAATTCCCCTGGTTTTGTTTTGTGACATTGGATGTTCAGAATTCACGGACATGGGCAGCAATCGAGTTTCTTTATTACATTCTAACGCCGGGAGTCCAATTGTTCCTGGTTTAAGTGCTCAATGCTTTACCTGACAGGCATATTTTACTGAGGAGCAGAGCCCGCAGGAGACTCCAGGCTCAGAGTAGTGGGGAGAGTCCCAGAGACACAGAGATGGAGACTCTAAGGAAATCCATCATTTTACTGTTTATTATCTCAGGAAATTTCATCCTGTTATGAGCTTACTTCACGATGTTTTCCCTATGGTGGCGAATGGTAGGTTTGGGCTACACTTACATAAGACCACCACTTTATATTCGGGAAATAGGCTTCATGCTGCAGCTCCTGACCTGCTGCACAAACACTAGTTTGTATGCAGTGAGCCAGACTAAGTTCAGAGAGCAGCTGAAGGCTGGGCTGAAATTCCTCTTCACTCCGATTCTAAAACTCATTCAATGCTGTGCTGAACTGAATGATTTCACAACAAGAACACGCTCACTCCTCATGCTTTGCCCGACGCAGCTCTCCACAGCAGGTCCAGTGATAGTGATTAATTATAAATCTCTGACTGACACAGGGTGAGCCATCCTCAGCCGCTGTCAGAGATATACTGTGAACTGGGAAAAGACTCTGGCTACCACCTAGATTAGCTATTGGGCTTCGGGAAAGTGTAGTCTGGGATTATTCTAACTGGAGCCCCTGTTGGAAAAGCCCATATATCAGCATCTCACACAAAGTACCATGTAACTGCCCCCCATACCAATCAGAAAGTGGCTCCCATCACACCCAGCACAAAGTCTCCCTCCACAGCAAAACCCAAATTGATTCCTGTGGACAGAAAACCCAACAACAAGCTGGACATCCACTTCTGAGCACAATAATTCAAATCAAATTAATTCCCTCCTGTCAGACTGATCATGTTCAATAGAAGCCTCAGCAGTCACGTCATTCTGTTTCATTGTGTCATCGGTGTGTATTCAGACATCAATGTCACTTCACATGGGCTATAAAGGCTTCCATCCCAATTCGACAATGACTGCCTCAGCCTGGACTCGCATCTTTTGTCAGAGTTTTTGTCTCTTTGGATCGTCTGATCAAGGAATGAATTTAAAAAGGGTGAAATCCTCTTGTCAAACCCGTTTCACCGTCTTCAGATTAATGTGATACAACCCTACCCTCTGCTGGCTGCTCACCGCCACTACAGGCACAGCTCTTTTCCAGTCTCAGAGAAGTTCAGTTACTGCATGGCAGCATCTTGAAACAGATTGAAGAAGTCTGAATATGGAACAATACTGTAAGGGATTGAAGATTGCAGCAGAGTGCACAGTATCACAGTATCACAGTATCACATATCACATCCATTCTGCAACTGCCTCTATACCCCATGGGTTTCCGTTTCCATTACATTTCTAACTAATGACGTCTGACCGCACGCCTTTGGCAATACTATCTGTATGACAAGAAACGGACTATCATCATCACTGTCAGCTATTCTGGAAGCGGCCACGATCCAATTCATCAGACATGTTTGCTTTGCTATTAAGATTCCCATGTCCCTTGTATTCTATGAACCGATACATTGCTAACGGAGCGACCTCGATTTTTGCCCTACAGCATGTCCTGTAGAAATTGAGCCACCAGCGACTGCCTGGCTGCAGTTAGAGTGTTTGTTCTTTTTTCAAAGCAGGGTGTAACATTTTCAAGCTTCAAGTCATCGGGCGTCACTCCCGTATACAAGGAAGAATGAAAGATTATGATCAGTGCCTCCGCTAAGACCACCACCCTTCACTCAGCAACCCTCGTACATCTCTGTTCTGACACAAGAGCGCTGGAATGAAACGGGTTAACTGAACCTGTTTGTTCGGTGGCTGTAATTAATGTCAGTCTCCATGGAATTTAACTGTGCCTCTGACAGGTTGCCCTCTTCTGTTTATAAGTGGCGCCTTTCAATGCGTTATCACAGAGTATTATCGGGAGCATTCAATCCGCCACAAGCCGGGATCATCGGCTTAATAGAGAGGCAGAGGAGAGGACAGAATCTGAGAAGAATAGGTTGGAATGTTACAACAATTGATCAGAGACTGAGAATAATAGATTGGGAAGTTAAAACAATAGATCAGAGACTGAGAATAATAGATTGGGAAGTTAAAACAATAGATCAGAGACTGAGAATAATAGATTGGAATGTTACCACAATGGATCAGGACCTGAGAATAATAGATTGGAATGTTACCACAATGGATCAGGACCTGAGAATAATAGATTGGAATGTTACAACAATGGATCAGAACCAGAGAATAATAGATTGGAATGTTACAACAATGGATCAGAACCTGAGAAGAATAGATTGGAATGTTACAACAATGAGCAGGAGCTTCACCACGGCGCTAAACTTACTTTCTGCAGAAGATCATTGGATAACATTAAATTTGCGCATTTTATTTGCGCTTTTGGTTATTCAAGGAGTTTACTATCCCATCCTCGCTATTCTCGGTGTCCCTGGTAAGTCTTTACATTCAGAAATTAACTTGTGCAGCATGTTTAACTTCATTACAGTGCATGTCGTCTAAATTCTGGTAAGATCAGTGTCATTTTGTGAAGTTCTGTCCACAAACTCCATTCCTGATCCACGGACCCCATACATCGTATCTGCTCATTTATGTGGGTCATGGCTGTACTTGAGGGCTCAGTTGGCCCACCATTCTCTGCATTGTCAAGGGGGTTGTCAGGCGTAGCACCCGGCGGGGAGAATTAAAATTGAGTCACACACAAACTGCCAGCCAACATTCCCAATTCGGGCCCACAGATGAGCAGTTTTGCGCCACAATTTAGTCTCCTCAGTTTCTTCCTTTGACTGACATTTGCCAACAGCCCCCAGCAGACCAGAACGCAAGGCCAATTCCCTTTCCACTTTCCATGTCCCTACCTCCACGGCACCCACTGCCCCGGCGATGCCTCATCCCTGCTTGAGCCCAGCATCCATGGCGCGCTGGAGTTCGGGTACGAGGTGGGGGTCAGTTGGGGAATGAACAACCGCAGCTCCTCCAGTCTGTCCATGTATCAAACATCACTGGATCCACTCTGGTAAATAACGCCTATACTCCCTCCCAAACCTTTATATCTTTCTGAAAGTGTGGCGCCCGATGTTTGAAACAACATACAGGGCGGGACCAAAATAGTGCTTTACGTAGATTTATTATACCACCGCGCAAGGTGTTCCCTCTGCCTCTATTAACACTGTGGAGGATGCCATGAGCTCTATTCAGAGCGTTCTTAGCCTGTCCTGCCCCCGGCAGAGATTTGTGCACAAACAGCCCACGTCTCTCTGTCCTTGCACTGCCTCTGATTTGGACAGTGGAGTTTGTATTCGTTTCCTTATACTGGATTGTATCCTCTCCAATATTCTTCCCATCCCAACCTCTCTTTCTTCCTTTTAAAACTTTTTGTAAATTGTAATTCTGTTTTCCAGCTTTGGTTTAATGGGTTCAATAGCTTCTTCTTCAGTTCGGTGTAGTATTTGGTCCGATATTGCTCCTGTCAAACGCCTAGAAATGTTTGGTTATACTAAAGGTGCTATATTATTGTAAGCTGTTTTTGTTTTGTTTTTTAAATGCTCCACATGTCAGGCAGAAACTGCAGCGAGGAAGCAAATGTGATGTTTCAGGTCGCTGAGCCTTGATAATGGAGGGGTTTTGGACCTGTCAGAAACAGCCCAGCCGAAGCTCCGGGTTTGAGATCCAGTCACAAAACTGTTGGCCACAGGAGAACCCACTCAGTAACCCAGGCAAACCAGCTTGTGTGTTACCAGCCCCTGGGCGAATAAAGGAGAAGGGCAGCGGACGGAGGATTACACAGCTGGACGAAAAGCACCTGTCCAATCCAAAACTCATAGTTTCGCGTTCAGCATTGTGACAACTCAATTTCACCAGGGATAGTAGGAAGCAGAAGAAGGTTGCTTAGATCTGGTTGAGTGTAAGGGGTCACCAGATTTTAAGCCATTCAGGGAAAGTAAAACAGAATTTGCAATAGATATTAATTCAAATATTTCAGTAACAACCTTTTATCGCTTTAATCTCTCCAGCCTTCCAGATCATCACTGGCTTTTCCTTTGTACATTCTGGCACAATCATATTCACACAGCTCAGGAAAGAAGAGCACAATTCAACATTTCAAGATTTACTTAATCAACCTGGTCACTTTTGTCCCAAGCTAATTTCCATGCTTATCTTTCTTCCACACAGTTAATTTATTGTCAATTGTCACCCTGTCTCGGGGAAACTGCGGTCTATCCAAATGTGTCTCTCGCTACCTGGTAGCCATGTCAACGGCAGATCTACTGGTCGTTATCCTCGACCTGATATTAAGGCACATTCCAATCCTTTTTGCGGAACAGTTTCGTTTCCTGTTTTCTATCCCTGTGTGTAATATCCATGCTGCCTTCCTATATGCCGCCACTGACTGTTCCATCTGGTTCACTGTCACTTTCACCTTTGATCGATTTGTGGCTATTTGTCACCAGAATATGAAAATTAAATATTGTACCGAGAAAACAGCGACTTTTGTTCTGGGAACAGTGACTGTGCTGAGCTGTTTAAAGAACATCATCTAGTATTTTACCCTCACAGGTCTGTATTTTCTGAGGAACGGGCCCTGGTTTTGTTATATACCTTTTGCTGTTCAGCTCTCTACGGTCTGGATGACTATAGAATTTCTCCATTACATTCTTACCCCCTGTGCCCCATTTTTCTTGATTCTGCTGCTCAATGTTCTCACCGTCAGACATATTTTAGTCAGCAGCAGAACCCGCAGGAGACTCCGGGCTCACTGCATTGGGGAGAGTCCCAGAGACCCAGAGATGGAGAGTCGGAGGAAATCCGTCATTATACTAGTCGTTATCTCGGCCAATTTCATCCTGTTCTGGGCATTGTTAATATTGTTTTCTATATGGAGCCGGATATCGTTCTTGAGGAATGTGCAAGTTGATCTACATTATATTGTGATGGAATTGGGCTTCATGCTGCAGCTCCTGAGTTGCTGCACAAACACTGGGATTTACACCGTGACACAGACTAAGTTCAAGGAGCAGTTGAAGAATGTGCTCAAATACCCCTTTACTCCAATTCTTCAATCCATTGAATAACTTAAACACTGACAGACTGAGAATGTCCATTTAATTTTGTATTTCCATTGGTCTGTTACTGTGCCGACAGCAGGCAAAGAGGAGGGTGGTGCTGTTATCTCTATGGTGACAGTGCAAATGGACAGAGTCTGTTCCACATGATGTTGTTTTCCAGCCCTGCACAGAGGGCCATACTGACTGGAGCACAGAGAAATAAGGGGTCGTGTCATCAGTGAGCCCGCCCACTCCTGGTTTTCATAGCTACCAGGGCATCAACAAAAGCAGCAACAACAAGTAGGGGTGGTGTCTATCACTGGCCGGGGGCGGGCTAATACAGGTAATTGTGTTTGGCGGGTATTCCGGGCACACCAGGGAAGGAGGGTAATATAGCAGCAACAGTGGGGGAGGCGCCCCTAACAGTTACACCGAGTAAGTGGGGTGATACAACAGGTGCAGCGTCGGAGGGTGTATGGTATTCCAGGAAATCGAATGAGGAAAGGTAATATACCGGGTACACAAGCTTTGGGGGAACGGCAAGGTGATAATGCAGGTATACCGCGGGAGGAAGGATATCATACCTTGTGCACTAGATGTGGCGGAGTAGCGATGTGATATATCAAGTATAGCGTGCGAGGAAACGTGGTATAATGGGCTTTTATACCAGTACTGACCCTCTAACTGTCCAGCAGTACATCAGTACCGACCCATGACAGCGCATCATTGATCAGTACTGTGATTCTCCAACAATGTATCGCTCCCTCAGTACTCACCCTTCCACAGTGCCGGCATTCACTCAATGATGCCTCTCTTACAGTGCAGTGCTCCCTCAGTACTGACCCTCTGACAATGCAGCACTGTGACAGCACTGAGCCTATATCAGTGAAGCAGTCCCTCTTTTCTGACCCTCTATCTGTGGAGCACTTTTGTAGTTATCACCCTCTGACAATGCGGCGCTTCTTCCGTGCTGAACCTCTGACAGTGCCGCGCTCACTCTGCACTGACATTGCAATAGTGCGGCCATCCATCAGTACTGACCGTCTGAGAGTGCAGCATTGGCTGAGTATTGAACCTTCAACAGTGCAGGTCTCCCTCACAATGACCCTCTGACAGTGAAGCACTCCCTAAACACTGACCCTCGAGCAGTGCAGCACTACTTCGCTAATGACCATCTGATAGTGCAGCAGTCCCTTTGTGCTCCCCCAATAACACTGTGGCGCTTTCTCAGCATTGATCTACTGGCAGTTCAGCATTCTCTCATTACAATCCACGCAAAAGTGCAGCACTACCTCAGTACTAACTCGATGACAATGCAGCACTCCATCAGTAGTCGCCTTCTGACAGTGCAGCACTCGCTCTGTTCTAACCTTCCAGCAGTGCAACAATCCCTTAGCATTTACCAACTGAAAGTATTGCACTCCCTTAATACTTACTCTCCAGCAATACAAGTATCCCTCAGTACTGACCATCTGATCGTGCAGCGCTTCCTCAGTGCTCCCTCAGCGGACACTTCATAGCTCCTTCAGTACTCACCCTCTGCCAGTTCAGCACGCTCTCGGTACTGGACATCCAACAGTGCAGCACTCCTTCAGCACTGAACCTCTGACAGTGTGGCGCACCCTCAGCACTGACCCTCCGATAGTACAGCACTCCTCTGTGCCGACCATCTGACAGTGCAGCACTCCCTCTACACTCACCCTATGACAGCACAGCTTTCCATCAGTACGGCCTCTCCCATAGAGCACAGCTCCATCAGTACTGACCGTCTCACAGTGCAGCACTCCGAAAATGCTGACGCCACAACACTGCAAATTCCCCTCTTTACTGACCCACCTTTATATCAGCTCTCACTGTCTATGACCTCCTAATCAGTGCATCAATGTCTAAATACTGACCCTCCCACAGTGCAGCACTACCTCAATACTGAACCACAAACAGTGCAACACCAGCTGATTACACACCCTCCCGACAGTGCAACAATTCCTCAGTACTGACTCTCCCACACGCTGGCACTCCCTCAGCACTGAAGCTCCGACAAGGCAGAATTCCATCTGTCCTAACCCACCGACTGTGCATCACTTTCTAATTCTCCACCTTCCAATAGTGCATCATTCTCCCACCACTGACCCTCCAGCCTGTGGTGGAAGATAGAAATAGTGAGGTTGAATATCATTAGGACATTTTACTTTAGAATTGAATCAGTGGTCACTCTTTCTTAAGGTGTAAAAAACGGTTAAAGGCGTCACACAGGATACTTTGCACATACAGTTAAATGACAGGACCTTTGGAACATTCCCTGATGGTGTGATAATTCACTGACATTTCAGAAGCTCTTTTCGGAATCCAGTACCAGATATGGGCAATCTCCAGGAAACAAAAACATGAGAAAATGTAAATTCTGTCTATGTGATAAAGTTTCACCCTTTAGCAAAGGCATGTTAAAAGGATAGTAACTTTCATTAATGATAAGTTAATGTGCAATTTGGAGTCATTGAAGTTTCAAGAAAGAATCCTTTTAACCTTGTCCTCTGTATTACAAAGATATAGTGGACTACATTCAATTAGAAATGAACATTATCAGTAACCTTTATGAAGGGCCGATGCGGCGGGGATATAGCCTTTCAATAACCTAACTGGAAAATATATATATATTATAAGAGCATTCTGTGAAAAGTTTATAAACTAGTTCACACAAATACAGATGATAAGAATACTGAAACAAGGTAAACTGGTTGTAAGAGTTGTTATTAGAACTAATTACAAAAAATTATTGACCATATAAACACTCACAGTGACCATATAATGAGACAGTCCTAAACAATTAAACCATTATCAAAAACAGTGAATAATAGAACCTTAAGAGGATTAATAAAGAGAAAACAGCTTAGACAAAGAAACAACACCACAGTTGCTAAGGGCGATGTAGTTCAATCAGTATTGACAGATAGATAGGAAATCATACCACTGAAAAACCAGCAGTGTTGAATTCCTCAAGTTACCGCTTCTCACTAGAGCTGTCTCCATGGCTAGACATTTCGAACTTCATTGCGCTGACCATAATCGGCTCACTCTTCTTGTAACTGAAGGTAACAATTTGCTTTAAAGCTTGAAGCATGATTATAAAATATTTCTGACTGTAGCATTGAATAGCTTTATGTTCTGGATTCTATATTTGAAATAAGATTATGCTTTCCATCTTTGTATATCTTTAACGTTTCATGTGCTAAAGCTATTTAAAGTGTCTTACATGTTCTGGCTCTTGAATAAATGTTTAAATAAGGTAGGAAACACAATGTCTCACTCAGTATTCTGTATACGACTTCACAGAGTTCAACACTGCACATTCATAATGAGGGAAATATTTTTTATAACGAGAGCCACGGACCATTATAATATCCGTGTATTTGTAACATAGCTGAGCATTATATTGCTTTCAAAGGACAATCTTAATGAAGGGTACGATCGCTGTTGGAATCCTTCACTCAGGGTGTGGGGAATCATTTCGTCAGTCCCCAAGCAAGAGTATGTGAGAGGTGTATATTTTAAACACTGCTGAAAGTAATTATCAGACAAGAGGTCGTGATCTGGAACAGCCCCTTAAGGATCAAGGTTATAACCTACATCAGACCCTGCGACATTGCATCACACCCTCAGCAATGACCATTTGACAGTACACTGCCCCCTCAGTACAGAGTCTCTGACAGTGCGTCACTCCCTCAGCACTGACACTCCGATTGTGCAGCACTCCCTCATTACTGACCCTCTGACAGTCCCCCGCCCCCCTAAATAAGCAGCGACCCCCCCATCTCCACCGCTCTTATACAATAAGGTAGCCTGCAATGAACGGACCAACATATTCTTACTGTCAAATGTTTGGACACCTGAAACAATAAGAGAATCACAGAATCGCAGAATTGCGACTGAGCAGAAAGAGGCCGTTCGGCCCATCGTGTCTAAACCTGCATCCCGAATGATCATCATGGCTCAGTGCCATCCTCCTGACTTTTCCCTGTAACTCTGCACATTATGTCCGTATAAATAATCCTGTAATGGGCTCTTGAACTCCTCGATTGAAACTGCACCCAACACACACACCCAGTCTGCCCACTCCAGTCCAGAACCAATTGCTATATGAATAAGACTTTCTTTCCCCTCAAGCCAGATTTAACAGGCCGGAACAGAAAGGTAAGAGTCACAAGGCAACGGTACTGAAACAATGGATGATCTCTCTGTGAGCTTCCGTGTGTAGAGATGGCGGTTGCAATCATTTCACTCTGGGCCGGCTGTCAAAATACATTTTCTTTTAAGTATTGGAGCTAAATTAGTTCAACTGTAATCAATGAGCACTGAGGGTCTGTAGGGTTGATATGTTTCTTCATATCAGTGAAATATTTTCAAATTAAGGATGCGTAAACTAAAGGTTTATTAGACAAGACACCAGAAAATACCAGGTCACCGTGGAGATGGTTGGAGTTTTCGGACATTCTCTGGTGTCAGTTGATCAGCCAGTTTCTTGAGATTGTTTAGCAGCAACTGGGAGAGCCGCAGTGAGGCAATCCCCAACCAGATTGTGACACAAGTATATTGTCCCTTTAATGTGGGGGCCAGACAGCACCGAATGGAACAGGTGTCCGCTTCCTGAGTGCTGCTATGACTCGAAATATGTATTTTCTAACAATCTTATCCACGTGCATGGTGATATTCACAGGCCTGAAAAGTGGACAGGTTTTGTTTCTGCAACGTTCGGTGTAGAGGTTGTGTATGTGTTGGCAGTAATTTTCCCAAACTCACTAGATTCTGGAAAGTTCCCATCAGACCGGAAAGCAATAAATTTAACCCTTCTATTCAAGAAGGGAGGGAGCGGAAATCAGGGAACTTTAGGCCAGTTAGCTTGATGCCTGTCGTGGGGACGGTGTTAGAATTGATCGTTAACGGGGTTCTAGCTGGGCAATAGGAAAACCTCAAGGTAATGGGCGAGAGTCAGCATGGTTTTGTGCAAGAAGTATCATGATAAACCGATTTATTTGATTTGTTTGATGGTGCAACTTGCGCCGTGGATAAAGGGGAACCTGTAGATGTGCTGTGCTTGGGCTTCCAGAAGGCATTTGATAAGCTGCCACATGAAAGGTTATTGCAGAAAACAAAAGCTCAGTTTATAGTGGGTAACACAGTAACACGGATAGAACATTGGCAGGCTAGACCATTGGCAGGGACGGGGCATGATGCTCCTTCCTCTGGGTGGGGGTGGAACTTGTTGATCCCTAGCGAGGCCTGTTGCTCCATTGTCAGAGCTGGCGCGGGTCCATTTGCTTCAATGTCAGAGCGGAGGCGGGGCCTGTTGCTCTTTTGCTAGAGCCGGGTGGGGCCTGTTGGTCTGTTGTCAGATCAGAGGCGTGGCCTGCTGCTTCATGCTCGGAGAGGAGGCGGGCCCTGTTTTTTTTTTGTCAGAGCAGAGGCGGGGCTTGTTGCACCATTGTCAGAGCGGAGGCGGGGCTTGTTGCACCACTGTCAGAGCGGAGGCCGGGCCTGTTGCACCATTGCCAGAATGGAGTCGGGGACTGCTGCACCATTGTCAGAATGGAGTAGGGGACAGCTGCACCATTGTCAGAATGGAGTCTGGGCCTGTTGCACCATTGTCAGAATGGAGTCGGGGACAGTTGCTCCATTCTTAGAGCGCAGGAGGGGCCAGTTGATGGATTGTCAGCGCTGGGGTTGCGCCCGATGCTCGTTTGTCATAGCAGGGGCGGGGACAGTCGCTCCTTTGTCAGAGCAGGGGCTGCGGCAGATGCTCTTTTGTCAGAGCAGGGGCGGGGCATGTTGCTCTTTTGTCAGAGCAGAGGGAGGCCTGTTGCTCCATTGTCAGAGGAGAGGTGGGGCCTTTTGCTCCATTGTCGGAGTGGTGGCGGGGCCTGTTACTGCAGGGTCAGCCCTGTTCAGGGGCCTGTTGCTCTTTTGACAGAGCGGAGGGAAGCCTGTTGCCCAGTGTCAGAGGAGAGGTTGGGCCTTTTGATCCATTGTCGAAGCGGAGGTGGGGCCTGTTCCTGGATTGTCAGAAGGAAGGCGTGACCTGTTACTGTGTTGTCAGAGAGGGGGCGTTGCCTGTTACTCCATTGTCATAGCGGAGGCGGGGCCTGTTGATGCATTGTCAGAGCAGGAGTGGTTCCTGTTACTCCATTGTCAGAGCGGAGGCGGGGTCTGTTGATCCATTGTCAGAGCCAATGCTGCGCCCCATGCTCTTTTGTCAGAGTAGGGGCGGGGCATGATGCTCTTTTATTACAGCGGGGGCGGGATGTGTTTATCAAATGTCAGAGCGGGGGCGGGGCCTGTTACTCCATTGTCAGAGGGCAGGAGGGGCCTGCTGATGCATTGTCAGCGCTGGCGCGGGGCATTTTGCTCAATTGTCAAAGTGAAGGCAGGGCCTTTTGCTTTTTTGCCAGAGCGGGGACGGAGGCTGAAGCTCTTTTGAAAGAGTTGGGGCGGGACCTGCTGATCCACTTTCAGAGAATTGGCGGGGCCTCTTACTTCATTGTCAGAGCGGGAGCAGTTCCTGTTACTCCATTGTCAGAGCGGGGGCGGGGCCTGTTGATCCATTGTCAGAGCAGAGTCGGTGTCTATTGCTCCATTTTCGAACCTGTTGTTCCATTGTCGAAGCGGAGGCGGGGCCTGTTCCTGGATTGTCTGAGGGAAGGCTTGACCTGTTACTGTGTTGTTAGAGAGGGGGCGTTGCCTGTTACTCCAATGTCAGGGCGGAGGCGGGGCCTGTTCCTGGATTGTCAGAGGGAAGGCTTGACCTGTTACTGTGTTGTTACAGAGGGGGCGTTGCCTGTTACTCCATTGTCAGGGCGGAGGCGGGGCCTGTTGATGCACTGTCAGAACTGGCGCAGGGCATTTTTGCTCAATTGTCAGAGTGAAGGCGGTTCGTGTCGCTATTTTGTCAGAGGAGGGACGGAGTCTGAAGCTCTTTTGAATGAGCGGGTGCGGGATCTTTTGATCCACTGTCAAAGTGGTGGCGGTTCCTGTTACTCCATTGTCAGAGCGGGGGCGGGGCCAGTTACATCATTGTCAGAGCGGGAGTGGTTCCTGTTACTCCGTTGTCAGAGCGGAGGCGGGGCCTGTTGATTAATTGTCAGAGCGGGGGCGGGACCTGTTACTTCATTGTCAGAAGGGAGCGGGGCCTCTTACCCGATTATCAGAGCAGTGGCGGGGTCTTTTGCACCATTGACAGAGCACGGGGCGGGGCATTTCTATCCATTGTCAGAGCGCTGTCGGGTCCTGTTAGTTCATTGGCAGCACGGGGGCGGTGGCTCTAGATTTATTAACAGAGGCGGGGCTGCGCCCGATGCTCTTTTGTCAGAGCAGGTGTGGGGCATGATGCTCTTTTATCAGAGTAGGGGCGGGGCATGATGCTCTTTTGTCAGAGCAGGGGCGGGGCATGATGCTCTTTTGTCAGAGCAGGGGCGGGGCATGATGCTCTTTTGTCAGAGTAGGGGCGGGGCATGATGCTCTTTTGTCAGAGCAGGGGCGGGGCATGATGCTCTTTTGTCAGAGTAGGGGCGGGGCATGATGCTCTTTTGTCAGAGCAGGGGCGGGGCATGATGCTCTTTTGTCAGAGTAGGGGCGGGGCATGATGCTCTTTTGTCAGAGCAGGGGCGGGGCATGATGCTCTTTTGTCAGAGCAGGGGCGGGGCATGATGCTCTTCTGTCAGAGCAGAGGAAGGCCATTGCTCCATTGTCAAGCAGAAGAGGGGCCTTTTGCTCCATTGTCGGAGCTGAGGCGTGGCCTGTTACTGTATTGTCAGCACGGGGGCGGGGCCTGTTGCTCGATTGTTAGAATGGGGACAGGGTCTGTTATCCCATTTACAGAGCGGGGGCGTGGCATGTTTCTCCGTTGCCATACCGGGGGCGTGGCCAGTAACTTTGTTTTCAGAGCGGACTGGGGCCTCTTTCTCCACTTTCAGAGCAGAAGCGGGGTCTTTTGCTCTATTGTCAGAGCCGGGGCTGCGCCCGATGCTCTTTTAACAGAGCAGGAGCGGGGCATGATGCTCTTCTGTCGGAGCGGAGGATGGTCTGTTGCTCTTTAGTCACAGCAGAGGCATGCGCCTGTTCCTGCATTGTCAGAGCGGAGGCACGGTCTCTTTCTCCTGCGTCAGAGGGGAAGCGGGGAGTGTTGCTCCATTGTCAGCACTGGGGCGGGGCGTGTTGCTGTGTTGTCAGAATGGGGACGGGGCCTGTTACTCCATTATCAGTTCAGGGCCGTGGCATGTTAATCAATTGCCATGCCGGGGGCGGGGCCTGTTACACTGTTTTCAGAGCGGGGCGGGGCCTGTTTCTCCATTGTCAGAGCGGGGCGGGGACTGTTATTCCATTGTCAGAGCGGACGTGGGGTCTATTGATCTATTGTCAGATTTGAGGCTGCGCCCCATTCTCTTATATCAGAGCGCGGGCGGGGCCTGTTAGTTCATTGGCAGAGCGGGTGCGGGGCCTTTTGATACATTGTCAGAGCGGGGGCGGGATGTGTTTATCCACAGTGAGAGCAGGGGCGGGGCATGTTGCTCTTTTGTCAGAGCAGAGGAAGGCCTGTTGCTCCATTGTCGAGCAGAGGCGGGGCCTTTTGCTCCATTGCCGGAGCGGAGGCGGGGCCTGTTACTGCATTGTCAGCACAGGGACGGGGCTTGTTACTGTATTGTCAGCGTGCGGACAGGGCCTGTTATTCCATTGACAGAGCGGGTTTGGGGGGGGTGGGTGGCATATTTCTCCATTGCCATAGCGGGGGTGGTGCATGTTACTCTGTTTTCAGAGGGGGGGGGTGGGGTGGGGGGGAGGTGGGCACTGTTTCTCCATTGTCAGAGCGGAAGCGAGGCTCGTTGATCCATTGTCAGAGCTGGGGCCGCGCCCGATGCTCTTTTGTCAGAATGGAGGGTGGTCTGTTGCTCCATTGTCAGAGCGGAGGCATGGACCTGTTCCTGCATTGCCAGGACAGAGGCGGGGCCTGTTACTCCATTCTTATAGCGGGGCAGGGCATGCTGTGGAAGACTAAAGTACATCTACAGGACAATTAAGCGTTAAACGGTTAAAACCATAGTGGAATACTACAGCACAGTTCCCTCTTTTCTTCTAGCAGGCACACCTGCAGCTGTTTTCGGAGTTCACTCCGATTTCCGCGACATGTTCAATGTGTTTCATTCTGGTCATCTCCTATCCTTTTCCACTTTACTCTTCACAGTCTGTCTCTGTAACTCAAGCAATTTCGTCAGTTTCCAAATTTGCCTTCAACATATATCTAATAGGCAAGCAATTCATTCCTGCTGCTAACAGTAATTCCATGTAGGGGACAGACTGTTCGACGAATGGAGGATCAAAGGCAGTTTACATAATGCAATGGTCATTGTAAAGCCCAATTAATAGGAGAGAATTTACAGTGAGGTATCTATAGTGTACTACAGGACCCAATGCTTGTCCCACAGATGGGAAATCTACCAAACCAGTAGTCTTGAAACTAGATTTCAAAAATCAGTGAGGCAAATGTAAGAAATTCTTGCAGTTTGGAATAGATGCACTGCCAATCAGAGAAAAAATAGAAATTTCTGACAAAGATTGAGAAAGATGAAAGGAGAAAAAAACTCTAAAACAAAACTAGATATTAAGGAGCTTATATTGTGGCAATGGAAATGCAAATTGTGCAGATAAAGTGGAATGGAGTCTTGGTGATATTTAGATAGAATAACACTGGTTAATATGTATTTATAAGAGATTATTGGGCGTCTGGATTAATATGTTCAATTAAAATTAACAACAACAAGCTGACAATAACATTTCCTGGATGAAAAAAGGGAGGAGAGCCAGAAATAGAAATTTAGTTGAAAACCATGCAGTCAGTGCAATAACAATCAAGGAGACGACGACGAAAAGCAAATCAAGGGTTTAGAGAAGAATGAAAACAAAAGGAAAACTTGGAGATTAAGTCATGAACAAATATACGACAGGAGTATTCAAATATTCTAAAGGCCAAATTGACAAAGTGTAATTCAGAATAGGAACATGAATAATAAGGATGCAAGCAGTAAATATAAGCTCGAAAGCAATCCAAGAGTTATTATCAATATCTCTGCCTGCCTGTCTGTCTGTCTGTCTGTCTGTCTCTCTCTCTCTCTTTCTCTCTCTCTCTCTCTCTCTCTCTCTCTCTCCATGCTTCACAAGATCTCTCTCTCATATTCCTGAGGCAATTTTCTTTCACTCCAACATAAATTAATCTATCCACCCACTTATCTACACGTGTTTTTTGCGAGGGGCGGGGTGTGGCGACAGGTGGTGATGTGAGCGAGGGGGAGCGTGGGGGTTGGGGATTTGTTCCCGAATGAGGGGACAAACTCTGAGAATGAGAGTGGCTATTTTGGGATAAGATGTGGAGCACTTGCTTCTCAGAATAGTTGTGAATCCAACCCCAAATCCTCAGCTGCTGCGTATATGCAGGGCTACAAAATGTTGGCTTTAGCTCATACAAGTTTGCAAAATTCAGCAAGAAAGTTGATGAAAGTCATAGACCCGTTATCATTATTTTAAGAAGCAGTGGAATATCAAAGGCCGAATGGCCTATTGTTCGTTTTATTTCTTATGTCATTTGCGTGTGTTGCACTTTGTTCTCATACACATGTTCTTCATGCATTTCTGGTAGCCAGTCAGTGTAACCGAAAAGTGCTCTCCTAGTTGGAAATAGACTTTAAATATTTGAATACGTTGTAAGCATTTGCTGCTATTCGCGGAGCGTATTTCCATACCCGGAAGAAATGCCTCGGGGGAGATCGTACCATAACCAGTTGAACAGCATGAAGAATGACATTTTACATAGCAGAAATATTGGAAAGGGATTTGAGGAAAATTTATTAACTAAAGCTATGAAATGAGTAATATTCTTGGATAGCAATGATATAAATTTCAAACACAACAATCAGTTCGGGGCAGAGGGTTTGGGAAAGGGGAAAATTAAGTGCGGCCTTTACTGAGCACAGGGCACAACGCTTAACCAGTGGACAACAAGTCCAGCAAAGCAGTGGCTATGGATCTAAACATTGAAACCAAACCAGTGCAGATATGAGAACATTGATTGTGAAACTCGTGGCATGCTCCTCAACCTAAACATAACTATTTGTTTTGCAACGATATTGAAAGGTATTAGAAAGAACGAAGATAGGGAGAGAGAGAGGCATTGGGACAATTATGTCCCAATAAAAGAGAAACAAAATAGTCGACAAAAAACATCCAGATGAATAAAGTAATCAGCAACAATATAACTGAAGGTAAAAATAATTCATTAATTAGAATGACGATAAAAGAGAGTATGATAAATAGCAGGTAAAGCGGTGAGGGACCATATTTAAAACATGAGCTGCAGCAGTACATCATGAAGGAATAAATGAAATAAAGCCCATACACATCACGTAAAAAAAAATTAAAAAGAAACACAAATCAAAATAAGACAGCGACTATAAGGAGCATTAGAAAGAATAAATTGTGAGGTCTGTCACATGTATTCTTTGTATCTCTCTCGCTCTTTCTCTCTCCCCACCCCCTCTTTCTCCCTCTCTCTACCTACTCAGTCAGTGTTATTTCTGTACCATCCCGCCCTTAGATAAACGCGATTACATCAACCGAGAAAGCACACGAAGCATATTACATATAAGGAACTCAGCTTTCCAACCACATTTTAGAAATCACTTTGTCTGAATGTGTCGGACTGCAACAGTGACATTGGTTCCTGTATGATTTTGCGATTGAAAAAGAGTAATGTTGACTGATTGCTTTTAACCTCTGCCTCAGATATGCCACCACATTTAACCAACCATCTTCCCTAAAATCATTATTTAAAATTTTATATTGCACGAATGCATCTGCCTGCTGGATAAATGACAACCTGTGTCAAGGAATACCTGTAAGCGATTTAGGTGTCATATATGAAGAATTTTCTTCAATCAAAGGGTTGTGAATCTTTGAATTTCTCTGCTGCAGAGAGATGCAGCTGCTCGGCCTTTGAGTAAAATCAACACATAAATTAATACTTGTTTTTGGGTACAAGTTGGGTGAAAGATGTTGGGAATGTTTTAGACATGGAGCTAAGGAAAAATATCAGGCATATTTAAATTGAGTGGGTAAATAAACTACAAGGAACAAGTAACCATCACCAGCTCCGACAACTGACCTTCATATGACCACATGTCTACCATGCCTTTTGCTCTGCGAGCCTTTTCTGTGTTTTTGGCTCATTTTTCCACAGCCTGTCTCTCTCGCTCTGTCTAAATGATGCTGTCTGGACTGTGTCGTGCCGCGGAAAATCGTAACGTGCAGAGGGATGCGGTCAGGGTCTTAATGAAGCAGGAGGGAAATGGAACAGTTGGGGCATTTTCAACTTGTCAGGCTGGGAATCGTGGAGCGCCGCCCTGCTGGCGACTCCACTATTTACAACCTGTATTAACGATGATTTGTGTTCACATTTGGTTTAGAGGCAAACCACGGTGAGAATTGTAAATTTTAAGGAGGGCACAAATAGGCTGCAAAGAGATAAGCACATATTAATTGAGGAGGAATTAAGAGGCCAGTCGCAGTCTGATAGTATGCATTTATAAACGTTGTTACTAAATTCAGAAACAGCAGATTTTTTCAAGTTTTGAATTGTCTGAATTTTGATCTTCAGAAGAATTTTAGTTCACAAATACAGGGACATGGAAAGCAGGATGTTTGCATGGAGCTAAAGAAAGCCACTGGGAAGGCAAACAGCTTGTGCATGTAGACTGAAAGAATAAGACCACTATTATGTACGGCTTTTATGAGTCCTGTTCTGGAGACATTTGCGTGATTTTGATCTCCTTCATAAGTTGAAGCATAGTTAGCTGGGAAGTGCTGCAGCAAAGCTTCCCTCGATTGGTTCCCTGGAAGAAAGAATTATTTAACGATGGAAAGGTGACTCAATTTGCCCTCCCTGCATTACAGAAATATGATGAGCGATCTTAGAGAAACCTGCACGGTTTATACAGCGATTATGAAGAGTAGACAGTGAGAGTTTTGCCAGCCTCGATGGGAAATTAGAACTTTTGGGCACAGTCACAGCATAAGGGGTTCATCATTTTGGGCTGAGCTGAGTTGAAATTTCTGCATTCAGGCGTTTGTGGATAATGGGTGTTCCCGAGGCCAGTAGGTTTTGTCTGCTCCATCGCTCTGCACAATCAAGGGACAGATATAGAGGGTCTTTGGTCTTTCAGATAATCAAGGGGGTCTCGGGACTAGATGTGAAATTGAAGTTTAATGTCGTAGATCTGCCATGAATGTACTGAAAGCGGTTCAAGCTCGATGGATTACATGATCCACTCTAACTCCTATGTCTTTAGTTCTTGTGTTTAGAAATCACTATTGCCAACATTGTAATCCATTTGTCAGTGATTTTTCCTTTCACTTCAACTATGAAAGCCTCTTTGAAATACTATGCTTCGATTAAAAATGCTTGTAATGTTGCCTATATTTATTCTATTGTCAATGTCACATTTGTGGTCTTCTAATCATCGTCTAAGTTATTAACAACTACAGTGAATAGTGGAGATCCTTCTGAGCACTGGTAGTTACAGCCTGCCAAACGTAATCACGGCCCATTGCCTCTAGCCCCTGGTTTCTTCCCATTGAACCCTAGCCAAAGAAATAATTTTCATTCAATTCTATCAGCATGATATTTAGCTAGCAAACATTTATGTAGGACTTTGCCAGATGTCCCATTGAGGTTGATACATATAAAGTCCATAGACATTCCACTGTCAAATACTTGAGTTACATTAAATAAATCCAACGAATTTGGCAGTCATAACCTACCATTTAAAAACCAATGATGGCTTTATCTGAATTGCAGAAACATCTCAATGTGTTAACAAACGCTTTACATTAGAGAAAAGCTGTCGTGATTTCCCTTCAACGAAGGGAAACTAACGCAATTGCCCTATAATTCCATGGTTTCCTTCTGACATATTTCTTAAATGGCGAAGAGAACAGGCAATATTTTCCAAAATTACGGACTTGTAGCCAAGTGTAGAAAACTGCGTACATTTATGTTCAGAGACATCTACAACTGGCCTGACTGCACCCTTAATTATCCTGCAATGCATTAATACGGTATTGAAAATTGTTCAGTTTTTATAGCTATTAATTTCTCCATTACTGTTATCCTGCTTACATTCACTTTGTTGAACGTTTGTTGTGATTCACTAATAATTTCCTTGTGATGCCTGGTATGTTTTCCTTCACGGAAAGTGTTTAAGGAAGGTAATTATTCAGCATGTCTGCCACCTCCTTATTTTCATGAACAATGGCGCCATTGTCAGATATTAATTGCCTCGCATTGCTTCTGACTATTCATTTCCTAGAAACATGGAACACCAGAACAGGAGTAGGCCATTTGGCTCTCCAAACCTGTTCCGCCATTCAATGTCATCATTGCTGATCCGCCAAATTAACGCCGCCGCCTCGCGCTCTTCCCACATCCTTTCAATGCTTTAGGTACCAGGAAACTATCTATTTCCCCCCTAAGCGTATTCAGTTATCTGGCCTGTAAATACTCATGTAGTAGAGAATTCCATCTGTCCACCAGCCTCTGAGTGAAGATTATGTTTCCTCATCTCAGTCCTAAGTGGCCAATCCCGCATCCTGAGACAGTGGCTGCATTATTTTCGACGCCTCAGCCGGAGGAATCATCATCACTGCATCCAGTCTGTGCATCCCTGTCAGACTGTTATACGTTACAATGTGAGCTCATCTAATTCATCTGAACTCCAGGAAACTTAGATCTAAGCGGTCAACTCATATTTCACCCGACAAACCTACTATGACAGGAGTCATTTTGGTGAACCTTCTCCGCAATCCCTCTGTGGCAGTAGATCTTTACTTAACGACGCAGGCCAAAGCTGCACACGATACTCCCAGCTGTTTTATCAGCAAGGGCCAATAAAGCTGCAGCAATACATCCTTGCTCCTGTGCTCATGCCCTCCGCCAATGACGGCCGACGTACCTTTTGCATTCTTAACTGCTTCCTGAGCCTGTATTTTTGTTTTCAGTGATAGGTGTACATGGAAACCCATGTCATTTTTTAAAATCAACATTACCAAATCTATCAACATTTAAAAAAAATCTCTCCATTCTTTTTTCACTACCAATGTCGATAACTTCACACTTCTTGATGTTATCCAGCCTCTGCCATTAATTTCCCACTCCGTTCAGCGGTCTAAAACGTCTTGAATCCTCTTTGCATCCTCCTCACCGTTACTACCCCCAATCACATGTGATTTAATTTTGCACACTAACCGCTTGGTAGGAGTTTCATCAAAAGCTTTCTGAAAATTCAAATACAAATCTTCCACTGGTTCTCCCTTATCCTTTCAGCGCGATACAAACCCTGGCATGTTTGTTTTGGTATTAGTGGCACGTTTCTTTAAATATTGCTCTTTATAAAATTCTTCCCTTCTCTTCTGTCACCATTTGATCCTCTTTGTATATTTCCCATGCCACACGATCTGTGCTTTGTGCATTAATTTAAGTAATTATTTTATTCTCATTTTATATTTATTCTTGACACCCTGCTTGTTCTTGTATATCATTTTGGAAAGTAGGTGTATTGTAGGTTTTGATATAATTTGGGGTCTGTAGCCAATTCAATTACCTTTGAAAATCCTTCCACTATATATCGTTTGCCCTTCTCATTCACAGATTTACCCCTCGTTGTTTGTCAGAGAGGAATTTACCTCAGACACGTTAAACATTTTTGCCAATTTTCTTACATTTGCTGATCTGCCTATCACAAACTTCATGGACGTTGCATTGACAAAGATGTAAGTAAGGCAAAGATCAAATGTATAGCTAAAAGCAGCTGATATTCAGGGAACGGCAATTGATCTCAGGAAGATACGCGAAGGAAAGAAATGACAGTCAAAGAGATATAATAACAAATAGAAACATATACATAGAAAGTAGTAGCGGGAATAGGCCATTCGGCCCTTCGAGCCTGCTCAGCCATTCCTTATGATCATGCTGATCATCCAACTGAAGGGGCTGCTCCCACTTTTTCGCCATAGCCTTTGATCACTTTAGCCCCAAGAGCTAGCTCCAACTCCCCTCTTGAAAACATACAATGTCTTGGCCTCAACTACTTTCTGTGGTAGCGAAGTCCACATGTCTACCATTATCTGGGAGAAGAAATGACTTCTCATTTCAGCCCTAATTTCTCAACCTCTTACCCTCAGACTGTGACCCCTGGTTGTGGAGTTCCCCACAATCGGGAACATCCTTCCTGCATTTTCCCTGTCTCGTCATGTTAGAATTTTCCAGGTTTCTATGAGATTCCCCCTCATTATTCTGAACTTTAGAGAATATAATCCTCACTGACTCAATCTCTCCTCATATCTGAGTCCCGCCATCCCAGGAATCAGTCTGGTAAACATTCGCTGCAATCCGACTACAAAAAGAGCATCCTTCCTGGGATAAGGAGACAAAACTGCACACAATATTCGAGGTGTGGCCTTACCATTGCCCTGTAAAATTGTAGCATGACATCCCTGCTACAGTACACGGTACCTCTCTCTATGTTGGACATCATGCCATTAGCATTCTTTACCACCTGCTGTACCTGCATGCGTACCTTCAACGGCTGGTGTACGAGGACTCGTTGCACTTTCACCTCTCTCAATTTATAGCCATTCAGATAATAATCTACCTTCCTGGTTTTGCTAGCAAAGTGGACAAGCTCACATTTATCCGCGTTATACTGTATCTGCCATGTATTTGCCCATTTACGCAGCGTCAAAATCATGAGCATAAATTGTGACAACTGGGGACCCATCACCGATCCCAGTGGCACCCCACTAGTCACAGCCTGTCATTCAGAAATGAAACCCGCTTATTCCTACGCTTTGTTTAATGTCTGCCAACGAGTTTTCTATCCAGCTCAATACACGACTTCCAATTTCATTTGCTTTAATTTTACACGCCAATCTCTGATGTGGGATTCTGTCGAAAGCCTTCTGAATGTCAAAATAAACCACGTCAACTGGCTCTCCCTCATCAACCCTACCAGTTACATCCTTGAAAACTTCCAGTAGACTTGTCAAGCATGATTTCCTTTTCGTAATCCCATGCTGACTCTGTCCGATTCTGCCACTTTTTTTTTTCCACACTGCTCAACAATCAAATCTTTCATAATTAACTCTGTAATTTTCCCCACGACATTCGTCAGACTGCCTGATCTATAATTCCCTGTTTTCATCTGCCTCCGCTTTTAAATAGTAGGGTTGCATTAGCTAACCTCCATTCTGTTGTTACTGTCCCAGACTCTATAGGATCTCGGAAGATGAGCACCAATGCATCCAGTTTTTTACGGCCGCTTCCTTAATTACTCTGGGGTGTAGATTGTAAGGCCATCCGGTTTTACTGGCCTTCAATCCCATCAATTTCCCCAACACAATTTCTCTACTTATACTGATTTATTTCAGTTCCTCGCTCTCACTAAACCCTATGTTTCTCCACATTTCTGGTATGTCATTTGTGTCCTCATTTGTGAAGACAGATCCAAAGTATGTAATTAGTTGTTCAGTCATTTCTTTGTTCCCCTTCGTAGATTCCCCTGTTTCTGACTGTAAGGGACGTACATTTGTGTTCACCAATCGTCTCCTGTTCACACACCTATAAATAAAAATAAAGTAAAAACAGAATTACCTGGAAAAACTCAGCAAGTCTGGCAGCATCGGTGGAGAAGAAATCAGTCAACGTTTCGAGCCCTCATGGCCCTTCAGCAGAACTGAAGCATAGTTTCAACAAGGGAGAAATATAAATTGGTTTAAGGTGGGTGGGGGGGAAGAGACACATTGAGGGTGTGGTGTGAGCAGATAATCAAAAGATGTCAGAGACAAAAGGGTCAAAGAGGTGTTGAAGGTGGTGGTCTTTGTCTGAGAAAAGTGCTAATTAAGAATGCAAGACAGGATATTCAAAGTACAGCTCTAGTGGGGGTGGGGTGGAAAGACTAAAGGTTTTAGTTTTAGATTTAAAAATAATGGAAATAGGTGGGGAAAGAAGAATCTATATAAATTATTGAAAAAAAAGGCGGGTGGGGGGGGAAAAAGAAACGGGGTGGGGATGGGGGGAGGGGGAGTTTAAGATCTAAAGTTGTTGAATTCAATATTCAGCCCAGAAGGCTGTAAAGTGCCTAGTCGGAAGATGAGGTGCTGTTCCTCCAGTTTGCGTTGGGCTTCACTGGAACAATGCAGCAAGCCAAGGACAGACATGTGGGCAAGAGAACAGGGTGGAGTGTTAAAATGGCAAGCGACAGGGAGGTTTGGGTCTTTCTTGCGGACAGACCGCAGGTGTTCCGCAAAACGGTCGCCCAGTTTGCGTTTGGTCTCTCCAATGTAGAGGAGACCGCATTGGGAGCAACGAATGCAGTAGACTAAGTTAGGGGAAATGCAAGTGAAATGCTGCTTCACTTGAAAGGAGTGTTTGGGCCCTTGGACGGTGAGGAGAGAGGAAGTGAAGGGGCAGGTGTTGCATCTTCTGCGTGGGCATGGGGAGGTGCCATAAGTGGGGGTTGAGGAGTAGGGGGTGATGGAGGAGTGGACCAGGGTGTCCCGGAGGGAACGATCCCTACGGAATGCCGTCAAGGGGGGTGAAGGGAAGATGTGTTTGGTGGTGGCATCATGCTGGAGTTGGCGGAAATGGCGGAGGATGATCCTTTGAATGCGGAGGCTGGTGGGGTGATAAGTGAGGACAAGGGGGACCCTATCATGTTTCTGGGAAGGAGGAGAAGGCGTGAGGGAGGATGCGCGGGATATGGGCCGGACACGGTTGAGGGCCCTGTCAACGACCGTGGATGGAAAACCTCGGTTAAGGAAGAAGGAGGACATGTCAGAGGAGCTGTTTTTGAAGGTAGCGTCATCAGAACAGATGCGACGGAGGCGAAGGAACTGAGAGAATGGGATGGAGTCTTTACAGGAAGCGGGGTGTGAGGAGCTGTAGTCGAGGTAGCTGTGGGAGTCGGTAGGCTTGTAATGGATATTGGTGGACAGTCTATCATCAGAAATTGAGACAGAGAGGTCAAGGAAGGGAAGAGAAGTGTCAGAGATGGACCATGTGAAGATGATGGAGGGGTGGAGATTGGAAGCAAAATTAATAAATTTTTCCAGGTCCCGACGAGAGCATGAAGCAGCACCGAAGTAATCATCGATGTACCGGAGAAAGAGTTGTGGGAGGGGGCCGGAGTAGGACTGGAACAATTATCTGCTCACACCACACCCTCAATGTGTCTCTTCCCCCCCACCCACCTTAAACCAATTTATATTTCTCCCTTGTTGAAACTATGCTTCAGTTCTGCTGAAGGGCCATGAGGGCTCGAAACGTTGACTGATTTCTTCTCCACCGATGCTGCCAGACTTGCTGAGTTTTTCCAGGTAATTCTGTTTTTATTTTGTTTTGGATTTCCAGCATCCGCAGTAGCTTTTAGCTTTTTGTTTTTATAATAAAAATAAAGTCACGTTATGTTTTCCCTGCAAGCTTACACTCGGATACATTTTTCCCCTTCTTCATCAAATCCTCTTTTTCTGAATTATAAACGTTTACCATTCCTCAGGTCTGTTGTTTTTTCCCGATCAATGTGTATGCTCCTTCCTTGCATCTAATGCTAACCCTAATTGCCCTAGTAAGCCATGATTTGCCCACCTTTCCCATTATACAACGTGAATTATTTTCAATTTTGCTCACTAGCCTTCAGAAGGTTACATAGTCGAAGAAAATTGAGAACAAGCCGATCACAATAATGCACAATGAGCAAACGGAGCAGCTTTCAACAGGATTTAAAGGAAAGAGAAATGTATAATGAACAGATAGCATAATAAAACAAGGAGGAACCAGAAGCGTTTAGAATCAATGTCGGATCTAAAACTTTGGAAGGCAAAGAAGTACTATAAAATTTACTTTTCGCATAACATAACAAAGTATTGGGAAAACATGCCACAGAGAAGCTGTTATCAAAATGGAATCAGCAATAAGTCAGGTTCATTAAAGGACAGGCTCAGATAATGGCATTAAATTGTAGAAATAACTTACGTTTATTTTGCCTCATTTTTAACAGTAAATTTAACATTACACCATTACAACCGCAATATAAATCTCATTCTCTCTTTTCGACGCTCCAAACCCTCTCACTCCTGGTCTCCCTCTCCCTCTGTCTCTTTTATATTCTTCTTTATGTGTCCTCTTCTTTTGCTGCTAAATTTCTGCCACTCTTCCTCTACCTGGTTCAAAGTTCTAAATTACGACTCCTCCTGTATAGTTTCTATGCCAACACAGGAACTTATTGTTTTATCTTAGTTGTTTCTCGGTGCCTTTGGCAAGGCCAGCATTTGTTGCCCGTCCTTAATTGCCATTGAACTGAGTGGCTTGCTTGAATATTTCAGAATATAATTAAGGGGCAAGCACTTTGTTGTGGATCTGGAGTCAGAAGTAGGCCATACTAAAAACGGATGACAGCTTTCCTGTCCTAAAGGACATGACTGGACCCCCTAGAATTTTTGCGACAAACGTTTCATTGTGGCCATTACTGAGAATGGCTTCCCAGTTCCCGATTATCAATTGAATTACAAATTCCAACAGCTACCGTGCTGAAACCTAAACCCTGGCCGCCTGGGTTACTAGTCCAATGGCACTACCGCTAAGCCACCGTCTCCGTGTCCCCCGTCCCTGTAAGACCTTAACTCCGCTTCTAAAGCCCCGGTTTTAAAAAGATCTGCCATGGATGTGCGAAAATGGCTTTGAGTCTTGCGAAACATTTCTGTAAATCTGAGGGATGTTTATGTTTGAATTTAAATTCTGCTGTAGATCTGCCTCTCCCTTGACTAAGCAAAAATCCAGAACAATTTTAATCCCATTTCATTTGAAGTGAATATATTCAACCGTTTATCTACACTTGCTGGCTCGGGAGTCGAGAATGAGGTTACACCGTCTGAGAATAAGATTCCATTACCGAGTGTTAAAGTTTGGAGCAATATCTTTAGACAAAAGTTTGTCATCTTTGAAATTCCCCACCACAAAGGGCTGTGGGTGTTCAGCTGTTTTTGCATATTTTGGACTGAAATTGCTAGGTTTTGGACTATGAATCCTGTAAAGATCCTGCAGGAAGTGAGTGTAAAATATATATCAGCATTATTATATTAATTGGCACTGCAACATCGAAGGCCCAAATGGCATAACGCCTCTTCTATTTCTGATATTTGCTCTTTAAATCTACCTGGTACATTTTTTCCCCTTATTGCTGACAGTCTGTCTTTGTAACTGAAGCTGTTTCATCGACTTCAAAATTTGCATCACGCATTTGAATAAACTGTTAGCAATTGCTGCTGATCAACTGCTCATAACTAGATAGGGAGAACTAATGATTCGGGGAAGGCAGCATCATAGGCAGGTTAAATAACATGAAACAGGCTTTTCTAGAAACCATCACATAGTGGCAGGGGATTCGAAATGAACATGAATAACATTCATAGGATCATTGCCATGTTGGTTTTCATCTTCAGCGATTAATCTGGCAAGGGGCGGTTGGGAAATGGGGGGAATCTGGGAGGTGATTTTATGTAAGTTAGAGGGCACAATCATTACCCAGTTATTATGAAAGCCAGCAAAATTGTACTGACGGTATTAGACTTTTAACATAAACCACAGGAGAAATGAACAATTGTTTTACTTGTAAATGGGGACACCATCTTTCAGAAATTAATAGCTCGCTATGAGAAGGATACGGGAAAAAATAGGAGCAAGAAATTCCAAAAGAAAATAAATGATTCTGTTTGGGGAGGTCGTGGCTTGTGGCGGGGGAACCCGTATCCTGGCAACGGGAATGCAATTTGTGTTATTTAACTGTAACGGCATATAGACGAGGAACATTGGAAGTGCTTTGAAAGTGATCAGTAGTATTCAGGTTATAATGTTCAACTAAAATAAGAACAAAAATTGTCATTTATGAAACACACTGGGTAAATTAATGGATCAGAACAAAACTAATTTTAAAGTCTTAAGCCTGCATTGTACAATGACAATACAGGATATGATGCCGAAAAGCACATCTCTCTCTCTCTCTCTCTCTCTCTCTCTCTCTCTCTCTCTCTCACTCGCCCTCTTTCTCTCTGTCCCTCTTTACTCCGGCCCGACATTCTAAGACAAGATTAATCTTGAATCATTTAACTTCACACAAGCCCAAAAAACACATTGAAAATGTTTCACGCCATGACGTCAGCTGTTACATCCCTGGAAATATATTTTTTCCTGTCATTACAATTCGAGGGAAGTTTCCTTTTGCTTTGAAACTCAGCCGTAGATCTGCCTCACCATCTCACCCACTTCCATTCCAGGCATCGTTTTGTTATATTTAATCTTACAGGGATATATATATCTGCTCGCTTATGTATAAATATTTGTAGGATGATCTACTGGCGTTACCGGGCAAGGGACAGCCATTTATGAGTAAGATGTGAACATTTTTCTTTCACTCAAAGCGTTGTGATGCTTTGAACTTTTCTGCCACTGATAGCAGCAGATTGATTGGCGTTGAGTCTCGACAGGGCATGATTTAATCAAACCTTTCGATGTGATTGGGATGAAAGGAAATATGCAGACTTTTTGCGTTTGATGAAAAGTAAAATATTAGATGCAACTGTACTGAATGGGGCTGCAAGCTGAGAGAACAAAATGAGCTAAACCTGCGTCTATATCATATATCCTGATGATCACATGTGTTCAATGTGTTTTGCTCTGGTCAACTTCTGTGCTTGTTTTCTGCATATTTTTCACAGCCTGCTCTGTAACAGAAGCGATTTCGTCAGTATACAAATTTACCTTCAACATTCAAATATTTGGCATGCAATTTGTTCATGCTGAACACAGAGTTTACATGTGGGATTCAGGTTCTTCAACAAAGGGAGGATCAGAGATATGTTAAACAACGCCAAGTTCATTCTAAAGCCCAGGTAATCTTGGAGGGAATTTACACTGAGTCATTATCTCTGTGTTACAGGGCAAGATGCTTAACCCTTAGGCAAATTTACCAAATCAGTGGTCGTGAACCTAGACTTTGAAAAATCACCGATGCAGATATGAGAACCATATTTGGCTGAAATAGAGGCAATGCCAATCAGAAAACAATTAGAAATATCTGAGAAAGATTGATAAATACACAAGGGGGAACAAAATTCCAAAATATGACGAGCTAGTAATGAATCGATATTGGAGCAGTGAGAATGCAAATTGTGCAAGTAAACTCGAATCGAGTATTGATGACATAGAGAGAGAATAGCACTAGGAAATATATGTTTATCAGTGATTCATAAGTGAAGAGGCGTCTGGAATAGTATGTTACACCGAAACAAGCAATAGACAAAAATAGATAAGAATATAAGTTCCTGGATGAATAAAAGCAGACAACAAGTAATAAAAAAAATGAGTGAAAAGCATGCAATAACTGCAATGACAAGGAAGAAGAAGATGACAAGAAGCAAATCAAGGGTTTCGGGAAGAAACCAAAAATAAAAAGGAAGATAATGGAAAACTTCGAAATTAAATAATGAATGAATAAATTACAGAATCAATAAAATACCCGAAAGACAAAATTGACAAAGGGCAAATCAGAATAGGAATAGGATAACAAGGATACATTCAGTAAATATAAGCTCGTAAGAAATGAAAGAGTTATCCTCTCCCCGCTCTCTCTCTGTCTCATTCATTCCATCCCTCTCTCTCTCTCTCCCTGCATCACAACCTCCCTCACTCGCTCTTATTCTTTTAATCATTTTGTGTCACTACAGCATAAGTGACTCTCTCCGCCCATTTTTCTACACATTGTTTTGAGGTGGATGGTGGGGGTGCGGTTGTGAGGCTATGTGGCGGGGTGGCTGAGGGGCGTATCGCCAGAATGACGGGACACACTCTGAGAATACGTGTGGCTATTCTGGGCTAAGCTGTGGAGCATTATCTTCTCAAAAAGCGTTGTGAATCATTGGAACTCTCTTTTCTGAAGGTATCTGGCTGTTTAGCTGCTGAGGATATTCAAGGCTGGAATGTAGGGGTTTTGGCAATAAAGGATAGGAAGGTACAGCAGGAAAGTTTATGAACGTCATAGATCCGGCATCATCATGTGTAAAATGAATGGAATATCAAAGGGCGAATTGCTTCGTGTTCGTTTAATTTTTTAAGTCATTATGCGTGCAAAGCACTTTGCGCTTATGCACATGTTATACATGTATTTCTGGCAGCCTGTAAGCGTAACTGAAACGTTCTCTCCAAAATGAAAATAGACCTTAAACACTTTGAATAAGTTGTAAATATTTTCTGCTGTTGGAGGAGTGCATTTACATAACATGTAAAAGTGCCTCGGGATGGGCGCATCATGGCCGGCTTGAACAGCATGAATAATGACATTCCAGGTAGCAGAGATATTGGATGGTATTAAATGTAAATGTAAAGGTAGAGGTAAAGATATTAACAAAGCTATGAAATGAACAAAATTCATGGTTAGTAATCATATAAACTTCAACCAGTGCAATAAGTCAGAGATGGAGTTTTGGGGAAAGGGGGAAATGCAACGGGGCCTTTAGTGCGTACAGGACACACCCTTAACCATTATACAGCGAGTCCACCAAAGCAGTGGTGATGGATTTGGACATTGGATGAAAACCAGGGCAGTTAGGAGCAATCATGTTAGCTGAAAATGGACGCATCATCACCAACTCAAACCTAGCCATTTGTTTCAGCAACAAAATTGAAATATAAGAGAAGAATGAAGATAGAGAGAGAGAGGGTGCTGTATTCGGGACAAACTAGTCCCAATAAAATAGAAACAAAATAGCCAACCATAAAACATCCACATGAATAAAGGAATCCGAGCAATAATATAACTGAAGGTAGAAATCGTTCAGCGGGTAGAATGACGATAAAGGAGAGTCGGACGGACCGCATTTCAAGAGGTTAGGGACGAATAATGAAGCGGAAGGGAAGCAGAAGCTTGGCAGTAAATCATTAATGAATAAATCAGCTAAAGCCTACTATATCCTATAAAAATAACAAAATGCAAATCAACAGATGTTTAGAGACAATATGGATGAATTAGAAAGAATAAACAATGAGGCATGGGCCGGGATATTCCATGTTTATATCTCTCACTGTCTCTTTCTATCTCTCTCTCGCTCACTCTGTCCTCAGTCAGGATTATATCTATATTAGCACGCCCTTAGTTAAACACTTTTACAGGAGCTGAGCACGCACACGAAACATATTTAACATAAGAAAATTAGCTTTTAATCCATTCTTTAATAAACAGCTTCTCTGGATGTGCCGGACTACGACATTGGCATTAGTTCCTAGATGATTTTGCGTTTAATCGGGAGGGACATTGGTTGATTGCGTTTAACCTCTGCCTCAAACCTGCCACCCCATACAATCAACCACCATTCATAATTTTTTTTAATAAAATGTGATATTGCACAAATACACCTGCTATCTGGATAGTTGTGATCTTGTAGGGACAGAATAACCGTCAGCGATTTAGGTGTAATATATAGTGAAATGTCTTCAATCAAAGAATTGAGAATCTTTGACACCCTCTACCGCAGAGAGTTGCAGATGCTCGCCCTTTTAGTTTTTACAAAACATAATTCAAAGGCGATTTTGGTACAAAGCTGACTAAAGACATTGGGAAAATTTATGAAGTGGAGCTAAGGTAAAAGATCCGGCATGTTTAAAGTGAGTGTGAAAATAAGCTGCAAATAACACGTCGCCTCCACCAGCTACTACAACTGAAGTTCATATGACCTCATGTCTGCAGTCATCTTCGGCCTATTAATCTTATCTGTATTTTTCCGTCACTTTTTCACAGCTTGTCTCTTTCTAAATGAAGCTATCTGGATTATGATGTGCCACGCCAAAGTGTAACACGCAATATAAACTTCATATAGTCAGGATATTATTGATGGAGGATTGGTAGCAGGGAGGTTGAAGGGAGATGGAACAGGTGGGACATTTTCAACTTGTCAGGCTGGAACTCATGGAGCACCGCAGGGATTACTGCTGGCGACTCCGCTGTTTACAAACTGTGTCAACAGATGGAGAGTAATGCATATACATTTGGTGTACAGACAAAATACGGTTAGAATTGTAAAGTATAGGGAGGGAAGGAATAGGCTGCAAAGAGATACACACACATTTAAATGAAGGGGGAAGCAAGGAGTCAGACGGTGTCTGATATTGAAATGTAGGAATTTATATACGTTTTTAGAAAAGAGAATAAACAGGAGAATGTTCAAGTTTTGAAACGTCTGAATATTGAGCTTGACAGGTTCGTAAGTTTATTATTACAGGAACAAGGAACGAGGTCATTTGCATGGAGCTAAAGAAAGTCATGGGAAGGCAAAGTACATGTGGTTCTACACTGAAAGGGCATTTTTGCACGAAATTTAGACAATATATAAACATTTATGTAGGGCTTTGATGAGACCTGAACTGGAGCAGCGAGTGTAAATTTGGTCACATATAAGGAGAAGCATAATTGCCTTGAAAGTGGTACAGTAAAAGTTCACGCTGTTGGTGTCTGGGATGAAAGGGTTATCCAGTGATGAAAAGCTGATTCAATTGGGCCTCCCTGCAGGGTCGAAGAATAAGGCGTGATCTAATTGACAAATGCACGGTTTTAATAGGGGTTAACATGAGTGGACACTGAGAGTCCCGTCTCCATGCCTGCGAAAACAGATCACATGTGCACATTCACAGGTCTACGGATCAATCATTTTAGCTTGAGACGAGTTCAAATTTCTGCATTCAAACTTTGTGGATCTTGTGGATTCCCGACACCAGTGGGCTTTGTCTGTTCCATCGTCCTGTGCAGGCAATGGGCTGAGATAGACAGTTTTTGCTTTTTCAGAGAATCACGGGAGCTCGTGTGAAATTGAACTTGAGACTACAGATGAGCGATAATTGTACTGAATAGCGGTGCAAGCCCAAAATAAAAACGGAAAATGCTGGAAAAACTCAATAGGAAGAACAGCATCCATGGAGAGAATGAAAAACAGAGCTAAAGTTTCGATTCCTATTTTAGTTTTAATTGTTTTGTTTTTATCCACGTATTTTTGTTTCTGTTGGTTTAATTTTATTCATTGCTTTACCCCCACCTTAGATCATGTTTTCATGCTTTTTTCCCAAAACAGACCCATCCCCCAACCCACCTCTACAAATACCATCTATCATTTGTTCATGTTGTTCTTTCCAGAGTGCCTGCCCTTGTCCTACCATTAGCACGTTATTCTTTCTGATCTGAAAGCCACCATCTGCATCTCCTTTTAGCCAGTATCACCATCATTAGCACACCTTTATCATTTTGTCCATGATATCTCTGGCAACCTTTCCTTTGCCTCAACGTAGCACCGGCCTTCTATCTAGTTTCACCTGCTCTACCCCACTTGAACATCAGACACTTCATTACATTTTTACATCTCTTCAGCTCTGCAGAATTGTCATAAGGACTCGAAGTGTTAACTCCGTTTTCATCTCTCCACAGAAGCTCTAAGACCTGCATAGCTTTTCCAGTATTTTCTGTTTTTGTTTCAGGGTTCAAGCAACCACAGTATTTTGCTTTTACATCAGTGGTGCAAGCTCGGTGAATCATATGACCTACTGTAGCTCCTATTTCTTCAATTCTTACCGTTAGAACTCACAATTGCCTGCATCACAATCCATTCTTTTACAATTTTGTCCATTCATTTCAACTGTCAAAGCCTCGCTGAAATGACAAGCTTCCATTTAACCGATGCCTATATTTATGTCATTGGCAATTATATATTTGTGGTCTTCTAAACTTCATCTAAGTTATTAGTCACTACAGTGGATATTTGAGATCATTGTGGGACACCTGGAGTCACAGCCTGCCAATTGTTATCGTTGTCCATTCCCTCTGTCCTCTGGCTTCTTTCCACTGATCCGTAGCCAAAGCAATATTGCCTTCAATTCCATCATTATGAAACTTAGCTGACAGTCTCTTATGGAGGACTTTATCAGATGTCCCCTCGATGTTGATACACATAAAAATCATAGACATTCCTCTGCAAAACACTTGAGTAAACACTTAAAAACATTAAATGCAATTCTTCAGGCAGAACTTGCCCTTTAAAAACAATGTTGGATTTCTCTGATCATCTGAAACATTTCAAGATGTTTACACGCGCTTTATATCATATTGACCTGTCGTAATTCCCCTACAACAAAGCATACTCCAGCTGAACTCGAATTCCCTGGTTTCCTGATATATTTCTTAAACGGCGGAATGAAATGGAAGAATTTCTAAACTTAAGGAGTGGTAGCCACGTGTATAGAATTGTATAAGTTTATAGTTAAGGACATTTGTAGCGCTTGACTAAATCCCTTAATATCCTGCAATAAAACAATCTGTCCTGAAAATTTGTAAGTGTTTTGTGTCAATAATTTCTCTGATACATTTCTCCTGCTGACGTGAACATTGTTGAGCCTATTCTTTCTGATGAAATTAATTTCCTTGGATGCCTGGAATGATGACCTCTCCCTTCAATTCCAATACTACAGGGATGCAATTATTCAGAATAGAAGCAAAAAACTGTTTATTCTGGAAATCCACAACAAAAATAATAATTAAACTACCTGTAAAAATTCAGCAGGTCTTATATAATTATTCAGAATTGTTCAAAATAACTGTCATCTCCTTAATTTCATTGACAATGGCGTCATTATCAGATGCAACTTGCCTCACATCGCTTCTGGCTATTCCAATCTTAGAAACAGGGAACATCAGAGCAGGAGTAGTTCATTTAGCCGTTATAAACTGCTCCGAAATTGAGTTCTATGAGAATGTAAAAAGCTGGATATAAAATTAACTAAGTGGCAGGAAACAAAATAATAATTGCTGACGGGCGCTTTTGTGATTAGAGAGCTGTTTCCATTGAGGTTCCTGTTTACTTAGTAATAGTTCCTTTACTTTGTGTAGCGTCTGTTAATGATTTTAAATGTAAATGCAACATGGAGAACAGAGCTGACCTCCCGAGGTGTGGTGAGAGTGACTGTCCTTTACATCAAAGTAGCCTTTGGCCGCATGTGGAATCAATGAGCGCCAGCTAAACTGTAGTCAATGGGAATCAGGGGCAGAGCTCTCCACCGGCTGGGGTCAAACCGAGCTCAAAGGACGATGCCTATGGTTGTTGGATGTCATTCATCTCAACACCAGGACATCACTACAATAGTTCCTGAGGTTAGTGAACTAGGCCCAAGCATCCTCAGCTGCTTCATCAATGACACTCCTTCAATCATAAGATCAGAAGTGGGGATGTTCGCTTATGATTGCACAATGTTCAGCACCATTGGCGGCTCGTCAGATGCTGAAGCGGTCCACGTTCAGTGCATCCAGGCTTGTGATGACAAGTTGAAATCAAATTTCGCGCCACACAAGTGTCAGGCAATGACCATCTCTAACAAGTGAAATTCCAACCATCGCCCCTTGATTTGAAATGGCATTTTCATTACTAAATGACCCACTATCAAAATCCAGTGGTTACCATTGACCAGAAACTGTACTGAACTATCCATTCAAATGCTGTCTCTACAAGACCTGGTCAGACTCTAGGAATCTTGGCATGAGTAGCGCGATATAGACTCCCCAAAGCCTGTCCACCATCTACAAGGCATAAGTCAGGAGTTTGATAGAATAGTCCTTACTTGCCTGGATGAGTGAAGTTCCAACAACACTGAAGAAGCTGAACACCGTCCAGGACAAGCATTTCGCTAGATTGGCAACACATCCACAAACATTCAATCCCTCCACCACCGCCGCACTGTAGCAGCATTGTGCACCATCTACAAGATGCAATTCAGGAATTCACTAAGGCCCCTTAGACAGCACCTTCCAAACCCACGACCACTAGTACCTATAAGGACAAGAGCAGCAGATTGATGGGAATAACACCATCTGGACGTTCCCCTCTAAGGCACTCACCATCCTGACTTGGAATTATATCGCAATTCTTTCAATGTCGATGGGCCAAAATCCTGGTATTCCCTTCCTAACTGCATTGTGTGTTTACCAATACCACATGGGCTGCAGCCTGTCAAGTGGGCAGCTCACCACCACCTTCTCAAGGGCAACTAGGGATAGGCAATAAATGCTGCATCAACCAATGTAGCCCATAATCCTTGAATGAGTAAAAATTAAAATCAGCATTGTCATTTCAATTGGCACTGCAACTTTGAAGGGCCGAATGACATGCAGTTGCTTATATGGCTGATATTTGAATGCCTGCTATGTGCTTTGCTCTTTAAATCATCTCTGTTTCTGTTTTTTTTTTTTATTTCTGATAGTCTGTCCCTGTAACTGATGCTGGATTTGTAATCATCATATTTTATGTGAAACATTTAGATAAACTATTAGCAAATTCTTCTGATCTGCTGCTCATAAATCGATATCGAGAATTAATGCCTCGGGGAAGGATGCATCATAGTCAGGGTAAATAACATGTTTGTTTTAGAAACCATAGCATAGTTGCAGGGGCTTGAAAGCAAACAATTTGACAAAGTTATGGAATAAATTAAATTCAAATGATAATTATCATGTTGGATTTCAACTACAACAATTATTCTTGCAGGGAGAGGTTGGGAAAGGTACCCAAGTGGCTATATTAGGTAAGTTAAAGGACACAACCCTTACTCAGCTAATAGGAGATCCACCAAAATATCTCTGTAGAATTCGGATTTCGAATATAAGCCACAGGATAAATGGGTAAAGGTTTTAGGTGTAAATGGGATCATCATCTGTCAGAAATTAATCGCTTGTTCTGACAAGGTTTTGGAAAAAAAGAAATACAAGCAAGAAAATCATTTTTAAATTATTGGGTGAAAAAACCTTATATTCTGCAATGGGAATGCAATTTGGGTAAATAAACTGGAATAGAATATTGACGAAGAGAGCTGAAAATATTTTAAAAATTGATCAGTAGGAGAATTAATCGGGGGAAATATAATAAAAACAAAATAGCCAATATTAACATTCACTGGATGAATAAATCGAACAGAACAAAACTAAATTTAAAGCCTGATGCCTGCAGTAAGTACTATGACAATACTTACGAGGGTGAGGAAAAGCAGGCCTCTCTCGCTCTCTATCTCTCTCTTTCTGTTTCTCCGGCCGACCCTCTCGCACAAGTTTTATTTTGCAACATATAACATCACACAATTCCACCAAACAGACTGAAAACGTTTAACGTGAAGACTTCAGCAATTCCATCCCCATCAAGATAATCTTTCTGTCATTTTAGTCGAGGAAAGTTTCATTTTGTTTTGAACCTCTGGCGCAGAACAGACTCATCATTTCGCCCACTTCCATTCCTCAGCACGGTTTGATATATTTCATCTTAATGTGATTTACATGTACTCGCTTACGTATACATGTTTTTAGGGTAGAGATACGGTACAAGGGTCAGACTATTATGAGTAAGATGTGAAGATTTTTTTTTTCACTCAAAGCGTTGTGAATGTTTGGACTTTTCTGCCACACAAAGCAACAGATTTCTCGGTCGTTAAGTGTAATCAGGGCATGATTTGATCAAACTTTAATGTAATTGGGATGAAAGGCTATATGGAGATTGTTAGCGTTTGAAGAAATATTTAATATTAGATGAAGTTGAATTGAAAGGGGCTGCAAGCTGAGATGACAAATTGAACCGTCCCTTCACCTTAGGCACCGATGATTAAATGTGTTCACTCTGGTCATCGCCTATGTTTTTGTCCCTTTATTCTTCACAGTCTGTCTCTGCACCTGCTTGATACTGATGCCTATATTTATGTCATTGGCAATTTTATATTCGTGGCCTTCTAAACTTAATTTAAGATATTAGTCACCAAAGTGAATAGTTGAGATCCTTGTGGGACACCGGAAGTCACAGCCTGCCAATCGTTATCGTTATCCATTGCCTTTGTCCTCTGGCTTCTTTCCACTGATCCTTAGCCAAAGTAAAATTGTCTTCAATTACATTAATATGAGACTTAATTGGCACTCTCTTATGCAGGACTTTATCAGATGTCCCCTGGATGTTGATACACATAGAAATCATAGACGTTCCTCGGTAAAACACTTGAGTAATAATTTCAAAACATTAAATGCAATTCTTCAGGCAGAACCTGCCCTTTAAAAAACAATGATGGCTTTCTCTGATCAGCTGAAACATTTCAATATGTTCACATGCACTTTTTATCATAGTGACCTGTCGTAACTTCCCAACCAGAAAGCTTAGTCCAGCTGAACTAAAATTCCCTGTTCCCTGCTGATCAATTTCTTAAACGGCTGATCGAAATGCAAGATTTTCTAAACTTAAGGAGTGGTAGCCAAGTGTACAGAATTGTATAAGTTTCTAGTTAAAGAGACCTGTAGCGCTTGACTACATACTTTAGTATCCGGAAATAAAACAATCTGGTCCTGAAAATTTGTAAGTGTTTTGTATCATTAATTTCTTCAATACTATTCTCCTGCTGACGTGAACTTTCTGGAGCCTTTTGTTTCTGATTTACTATTAATTTCCGCAGGATGCCTGGCCTGGTGACCTCTCCGTTCAACTCAAATACGACAGGAATGCAATTATTCAGAATAGTAAAAAATATAAACTGTTGATGCTGGAAATCCACAACAGAAATAAGAATAAAAATACCTGGAAAAATTCAGCAGGTCTTATAGAATAATTCAAATTTATTCAAAATGTCTGTCATCCCGTTATTTTCATAGGCAATGGCGTCATTATCAGATGCAACTTGCCTCACATCGCTTCTGGCTATTCCATTCTTAGAAACATGGAACATCAGAGCAGGTGTAGGTCATTTAGCCGTTATAAACTGCTCGGCAATTGAATCTCATTATGGTGATGTTTTATCGAAAATCTGTGCTCTATTGCTCTCCCCTGGTTTCTCAACAACTTGAACGTCCATAAATCTACCTATTTCCGTCTTAAATATATTCAGTGACCTGGCCAACACAGCCAGCTGTAGAATGGATTGCCATATGTCTACCTGAAACAGAGTGAAAACGTTTTTCCTCATTTCAGCCCCAAGTGCATAACCCGTTACCTCAGATTGTGGCCACATTATTACGAGCCACCGCTAAAGGAAACATCATCACTGCATTATTTATGTCCATCCCTGTCAGAATGCTGTTTATTCAATGAGACCCTCTCCCATTCACCTAAACTACAGCAAATACAGGCTTAAGCAGCCCTATTTCTCTTCATGCGGCAATCCTGCCATCCCAGGAACCATTCTGCTTAACATTCGTTGCACTCCCTATGTGGAAATGCATAATTCCCTAGGGAGGGAGAACAAAAGTGCACACAATACTCCACGTGTGGTCTCACCAAGCGCCAATAATGCTGCAGGAAGCTATCCAAACTCCTGTGATCACGTCGTCACGCTATGAATTTAAAATCACCAATTCCAAAAGTTCTCCCTTAACTCCTCTATATTTACATACCATTATCAAAGCTTTAATGGTTATTCTGGTATTCTGTCCAAGTTGCTTTAAATATTGTCCTTTTGTGATCCTTCCTTTCTGACCTGTTACCATTTTTTGCTCTTTGTATCGTTCCCTTGAAGCTGGATCTGTGCTTATGCATTTATTTACACCTTTATTTTATTTTCATGCCATGATTTTCTTGACTCCTAGTTGCCCCTGAATGTCTTTTTGGCAAGTGGAAGTATTGCATGTTTGTTTATAAGTTGGTCCCAGCACCCAATTAAATTAACTTTCAGCAACCCTCCAATATTGTTTGTCCTCCTCATTCACAGCTTGGTATCCTCAATATTTGCCAGAGAGGAAATATTCTCAGACAAATCAAGAATCTCGCCACTCCTCTTGCATGTGATGGTCTGCGTAACCCAAATGTCATGGATGATGCATTGAAAAAGATGTAAGTAAGGCTAATATAAAATTAATAACTAGTACACAGTTGGTATTCAGGGTACGGGAAAACATCTCGGGAAGGAATGTTAAAAAAAAAATAATGAAATGCAAAGGGATAAAATAACAACGTACATTTTTTTATAACGTGAACAATGGGCTTCAGAATAATACATATTAAGCTGAAAATTAAGAAGAAGCTGATCACAATAAAGCACCATGTCAAAAGGCACCTTTCAACAAAATTGAAAGTAAAGTGAAAGGTAATCACAGTGCAATGAACAGAAAGAAGAATACAACAAAGAGGAACTGGTAGCATTTAGAATTAAAGTAAGGATTAGAAGTTAGGAAGGGAAAGTGGAACTATGAGAATTAACTTTCGTCTAACATAACAAGAAACACTAAAGCAGACCATAGGGAAGCTAATATCAAAAAGGATCCAGCATTATGCAAAGGAATGTGATTTCACTGGAGTGGTTGCAGAAGAGATCACCAGGGTGTTGCCTAGGATGAAACATTTAAGTTATGAAGGGAGGTTGTAAAGATTCGGTTTGTTTTCTTTGGAGCAGAGAAGGCTGAGAGGCGACCTGATCGAGGTGTACAATATTATGAGGAGCATGGACAGGTGGAGAATTAGAAGGGCCAGTCACGAGGTGACACAAGTTCAATGTGAGGGGCAGGAAGTTCAGGGGGGATATGAGGAATAAAGTTTTTGCCCGGGGGGTGGAGACAGTCTGGAATGGACGGCCTGGGAGGGTGGCGAAGGCCGGTTGCCACACATCCAATCTGAACACCTGAATGAGCACTTGGCACGTGAGAACATTCAAGGCTATGTCAAGTGCTGGTAAAGGGGATTAGGTTTCTATGTCAGGTGTTTCTCACATGTTGGTTGCGGACTCGATTAAATTATCGAAGGGCCTCTTATGCGCTGCATGCTTCTGTGATTAATTCAGGTTCATTAACTGGCAGACAGTGTATCTCAATTCATGAGCTGAGAAACAACAGATACTTATTTCCCCTAACGTTTAGAAATCAACGTGACAATACACATTTACAGTCACAACATTTTTCTCATTCTCCCTTGTGGAGGAGTCAAAAACACACAGACCTGATAACCCTCTCTTTCTGTCTCATTCGTATTGATTGGGGTGTTTCCTTTTTAGTTGCTGCTCTATCTCTGCCCCTCTCGCATATCTGTGCCAACGTTCCAAATTAAGACGGCTCCTGTTACATTTTTTTTTTGTGCCAGCACAACAACTTATTGTGTTATGTTATACTTTGATCGATGTTACTGGCAAGGTCGGCATTTATTGCCCAACCCTAATTGCCCTTGAACCGAGTGGCATACAAGTCGTTTTCAGTGGGTAATTGAGAGTGAAACATTTTGTAGAAGAGTTGAAGTCACATGCAGGCCAGGCCACGTAAGGATGGCAGGTTTACTTTACTTAAGGGCATTAGTGGACCAGATGGATTTTTACGAAAACCGTTTCATTGTCACCGTGGCTACGAATAGCTCCCAAATTCCTGTTTATCAATTGAATTTAAATTTCACCAGCTGCCGCAGTGCAACTTGAGCCGTGGTCATCTAGATTACTAGGCTTCTGACATTACCGCTATGCCACCGTGCTCCGCCCCTCCACCCCCACAACCCTACCCAACCCCCACCCCGCCCCCCCCCCAAAACACCGCACGCTGCGTGAGCCAGCCTCAGCTGCTGCTTCCACAATTTTAAAACGAACTTTCATGCATGTGTCAAAGTGGTGTTGAGTCTTGTACGATATTGTTTTAAACCTGAGGGAAGTTAATGTTTGGACTATGCTGCAGTTCAGCTTCCCTTCCATGGCTCAGCAGAATTCCAGAACTCATTTCTTCCAATTCAATTTGAAGTGTATACATTCAAAGTTTATCTATACTTGCTAGCTGGGCAATCAAAATTGAGACACATCCACTGAGATTAAGACTATTAACCTAGTGGTAATTTTAGGAAGAATGACTTCACACAAGTTTTGTGAACTTTGGAATCATCCACCGCAAAGAGTTGTCAATGTTCAGCCGCTATGTATATTTGGGGCTCATTTTGGTAGGTTTTGGATAATAAGTCATATGAAGATACTGCAGGAAGTTAGTGTTAATGATATATCATTATTATCACAATGTTTGGCTTTGCCACATCAGCGATCCGAATGTCAAACCGCTCCTTCTATTTCTGATGTTTCTATCCCTGCGTTGTGCGTTGGTATTTAAATCTTCTTGGTCTTTTTTCCCTTATTTCTAACAGTCTGTCCCGGTAACTGAAGCTGTTTTAGCCAACTTCCAAATTTATCTGAAACATTTGAATAATTTGTATGCAATTGCTGCAGACCTACTAATCAGAATTCCAAATCGAGAACACATTCCTGAGTGAATGCTGCGTCAGTGCCAGGTGAAATAACATGAACCACTCCATTCCAGAAACCATCACAATAATAGGATATTCACCAAAATTGTGCTGACAGGTCTAGATATTGTATAAAATCCACAGGAGGAATGAACTATCACTTTAGCTGGAATTGGGAACTTAACCTGTCAGAAATTAATAGCTTGTTCTGACAAGGATTCGGAAAAACAATATAAGTAAGAAAAGCCCAAAAATAATTGATTGGGGGTTGGGGGAACTAATATTCTGTCAGTGGGAATTTCATTTGAGTAAATGAACTGGAATAGAAAATTGTCAAACAACACAATAAATATTTTAGAAGTTTCAAAGTGATCAGGAGGAAAATATTCCCTAAAATAAAAACAAAATAGGCAGTAATAATACAGCCTGGTTCCAGAAATGAAACAGAACAATATTAAATTTAAAGCAAAATGCCTGCAGTAACTACAGAGACAATAAAGGAGAGAATGACGAAAAGGAAATCTCTCACTTTCTTTCTCTGATTTTCTTTTGTCATATTTATTATAAAGACAGATTTTCCTTTTATCCTCTGCCGCAGGCCTGTCTCAAACATCATTCCCGAGCTCGATTTGTAATATTTCATTTGGTGGGACATGCATCTGCTCGGTTATCTATGCATGTTGGGTGGAATGTCTAAGCCCTAGAGAATCGCGACTAGGGACAGCAATTTATAAGTAAGATGTGACCAAATGTATTCACTCAAAGCGTTTTGAATCTTGCAGCTTATATGCCACAAAAAGCAGCAGATTGCTCTGTCGTTTAGTACAATCAGAAATGTTCTAATCAAACATGTTGATGCTTCTGGGATGAAAGGAGAGTTCAGCATTTGAAGACAATAAATTTACGAGATACAATTGAATTGAATAGGGCTGCAAGCCAAGATAACAAAATAAACTAACCTTGTGTCCATGGGTCATGTCCTGATGAACAGATGCGTTCAATATCTTTCTGGTCATCTTCTGTGCTTTCCCTCCCCGTCCAACCACCCTTATTTTCCAAAGCCTGTCTCTGGAACTGAAGCGATTTTGTCAGTTTCCAAATTTCCTTCAGCATTTAAATAATTGGCAGCAATTGGTTCTTGCTGCAAACCGCATTTACACCTGGGATACGGGCTGTTCAACGAAGGGCGGATCAGAGACAGTTTAAACAACGCGAAGTGCATTCTTCAGCCCAACTGACATTGGAAGAAATTGGATGAAAATATGTGACCAAAGTCATGAAATGTTTAAATGCCCCACGGAAGGAATGAGTTCAGGCGTAATTTGAAGCAATACCAGCCAGAGGTAGGAAGATGTAAATAATAATATTCGCAATATTAATAATAATAAATTATTCAAATAGATTGGGGAAATTGATATTAGCGATTGTGGTTGATTGGAGATATCTGTACACTGACTGGTGTCTCTCAGTCCCCTCTCTCTCTCAGGGAGATATCTGTACACTGACTGGTGTCCCTCAGTCCCCTCTCTCTCTCTCTCAGGGAGATATCTCTGAGACTGAGACTGTACACAGTTTTTCACGTTTGCTCCCACTGCTGCTCTGTAAATGCAATCAGAATGAGTTACTACTCTACCCCCAATTGCTTTGCAATAAATGTTTCTCGCTGCTGGTTTGTTTTACCTGGATGTTAACTTTCTGTGATTCAGGTACAAGGAGACCCTGGCCCCTCCGAATGCAAAACTTTCCCAGCTTCTCGCCGTGGAAAAAGTTATCCTGCATGTTGCGTTTTCCCTGCCAAAGTGGATCGGTTGAGGGTGAAGTTCTCTCACTCTATTTTACCCTCCATTGCCACAGCCCCTCTCTCCCTGTGAATTTTAACAGAACTGGCCTTAAATGTTCCTTTGCACACACACACACCCCCACCCCCCCCCCCCCCCCTCCCCCCTCCCCCCTCCTGTGGCCTTCCACCTCACACAGTGAGAAACTCCAACGTTAGAGGTTTCGGCGACCGGCTGATTGTGGGATCTTACTGTGCTTGTGTGCACACTCTGAAGCTGGGTCATTTCGGGGAGATCGGTGAAGGATTTTGTGATGCCCCTGCTCCCTTCCCCCCCCCCCACCCCCCTTCCGACCTTCATTCCATCCTTGCTATATGCTGGGTGTAATACTCGGTATTGTTTATTAAACCCCTCACTACGGCGAACCCCGAGTGTTCTCGTATTTCTTTCAAACATTCAACGGACAGTGAATCCTCTTTGCCCAAGAGTAGGGCTGGTGGAAGACCAGAAATATAATTCAAAGTCAGGACCGTGAGTGGCTTGGAGGGGAACTTCCAGGTGGTGGTGTTCCCCATGTGTGTGCTGCCCTTGTCCTTCTAGATGGTAGTGGTCGTGGGTTTGGAAGGTGCTGTCGAGGGAGCTTTGGTGAGTTCCTGTGTTGCATCTTGTAGATGGTACACACACTGTTGCTACTGTGCGTCGGTGGTGGAGGGAGTGAATGTTGAAGGTGGTGGATGGGGACTGAGTATTTACACAACACAAAACCTCAAACACTTGGAAAACACAAAAAAAGAAAGAAAAGTTACTTTCTTGAAACTCTCGCAGGCGGTCTGAAAGGTCCACTTCCACATGTTCTGTGTAAACGATTCAGTTTGTAGCACATAGAGCCTCTAAGGGAGACTACTCCTCTCTGGAGCTTGATGCAACGCATCCACGCATGGAAATAAATTTCAATGCTTCTACCGAGAAAAGCTGGCTGGAAAATCAACTCTCCGACAGGCTCCGAACTGTAAGTACAGAGAACAGGCTTTCCAGCTGTCTCATCATTTGCAGAGGTTTCCTCAGAGAGCAGGATTTAAACCTCATGGGCTTTGCCTGTTAACTCGCTTTGCCCTCGCCCCGTCCAGCTTACCTCTGGCTGCTCCCTTTGTTTTGTGATTTTCCAACGTGAAATGAATAATTATTCGACGCCCCTCCCCTCACATTTTGACAAATTTAAGCAGCACCGCCCTTGTGTCTGTGTTTGGGGGGGACTGTCCCTCCCTAGTGGCACATTCAGTAGATGGAGGGAGAGTCTCTTAGATCAGGCTGTTGAAAATGGAATTCTCTTACACACGTCCGTTCCTGCCTCTTTTTGTTTTTTTCTTCACCCCGTCTCTGTTACTCTCTTTTAATTTCTATCTTTCCCTTTCTCCCTCCTGACTCTCTCGTTCTGCTTTTCTTCCTTATCTTTCTCTTTCCCTTAGCCTGGAATATATCTCATCCGTCTCTTCCGGTACAAGTATAATTTTGCGAAAACCAGTTTGTCTGTTTCCAGTTCAACTCTTAACTCTTCCAATCCAGGTTCCTGATTGCCGGCCGCGAGTTTTTAAAAATTTCCCTTACGAATTCTAAATGAGGCTCCTTTCAATGCGGTTCCTTTGCAGGCATTTGTAGGCTTAGAGCTGCTTAGATAATGACATTGCCTCAGCCCTGAACAGACAAACTCCTTTCTGAGATACTCTGCCTCTCCCTTTGAAAGCAAAGTTTGATCGTATCGCCCGTTCCATTGAAATCCACCTATCCTAACATTAAAACCCCTTCCATTGTCCCAATTTTATTAGTAACACAAACACCTTGCTTGGTGTCTCCAAGCTAGGTGCAATATTTCACCCCCAATCTGCGAATAGTTCACTCAACAAAATGCAAATGTACACTTTTCCTTACTGTTTACATCACAAAACTCCTGTACATCAAAGCACCCAGACTTGTTGGCTTTAATCCAATTAAAGCACCCACACACTCACAACCACAGACGCAGACCATACTACAAGCCGAATTTAAAATAATTATCCATGACATGATATACGTGAATATATCTTCTTGACAAGTCCAAGAGCTACAAAGTTACACTGACCTCGTATCAGACATTCGTTTAGCTCAGATGGAGAACTGCCTCCATTTCTGGGGGTCAACACTTTAGGAGCAGGTGAAGAGAATGAGGAAAAAGATTAATGAGAATGGGTCCAAAAATTCCCATCTTCAGTGAGGAAGATCGATTGAAGAGTTTAGGAATGTTTTCCTTGGAGAAACGAAGGCTCAGTGCAGATTGGATAAATGTGTTGAAAATGATCAGGGAGTCTCTACAGAAGTAGAGCAGCGAGAAACCGATCGGGGATAATGGGGAACTGATTTGAAGCAATTAGCAAAAAATGCAAAATGGAGATGAGGTGTTCGGTAGCCGAGGGGTTAGACACGGGAGAATAAGGCTAATTCCGTGACGATTTCCCCGTAAATTACGACATTGTAGGTTATCCTTCATGTCCCGCAGGGAGGACTCTGACTCTCCTTCTGCTACATTTACATTCGCTCCTCCAGCCATCACCTCTTGCCCGATGGTTCGCTGCTCATTGTCGTGTGGCTATTGGGAGTTTGTGGATAAATATTCCATTCATGGACAGGAAACCCTGGGAGATGCCTCTGGGCTGTTCTCAGTTATTGTTTTTTCTTCATGAATTGAATCATTGATATAAGCGGATATTTCACCGCGTTCTTGACCTGCTCCCTGAAAATGGACTGAGTCACCCCGTAAATAAATGTGTTTGTGCAACAACTGAAACTCACCAGCATAAACCCGACTTGTCTTACGATGTATTGAACGTTGTTGTAAGCTGTTCCTGTAATGTTGGAATATAAAAATTCTATAACATTGACTAACCACAGAAGTATGAAGCTGCCGGAAATGGTGAAGAGTAATCTGATAGACTTCCTTCTGCTCTCCATCTCTGGGTCACTCTGGCTCTCTCCCTCGCTCTGACCCCTGAGTCTCTTACGGACTTTATTGGCCACTAAAATGTGGCTGACGGTCAGAGCGTTGAACAACAGAATTAAAAAGAATGGGAGGGAGGGGTTGAAAATCGTATAAAACCACTTAAATCCCGCCCATCCAATGTCAGTAAAATAGCTGGGCTGTGTAAAACAGCCCCAGGGGACATTGTCAATTATCACTCCAGGTTCCTGTGTAAAGTAGAAGGGGGTGTTTATTAAACATGACAGAATGTCAGTTGTTGCTAGAACCACAGCCGCAGTTTTCCCGGTGCAATATTTAGCTCTCAGCTTCTGTCAACAAATTGCCACAAATCGATAAAAGGAGAAAGTGATGGTGAGCCATACAGAACAGCTTTTTGCAGCAGTTCTCATGAGAGAGTTAAAACTACACACAGGGGTGATGTCCAGGAAAGACACTGGGAAATAATGATATTTGATCTGATAGAGAATGACCTCCGTTATAACGACCAGTAGGTCTGCTGTTGCCATAGCCATCAGGTATCGAGTGGTGCAGGTGGAGAGGCCACACTTTCCCCTGGACAGAATAACAATTGCCAGTAAATTAGCTGTAAGTTGGAGAAGGGGAACAAATGCAGAATATTACTGAAAACACGTTTCCCTGTCTGGCCCAGAGAGCAAGGACATGAGTTTAGCATCAGGTAAAACCCCTCGGACTGCACCACCTCCATCCCTGGTTCAGATACTCCCCACAGGATCAGAACACACTGGACAACATTCTCGTCTGGTATTGGACACTACTTGGCTGTGGATATTCCAGGATCAGAACACATTCCCCCTCTGCCCTGGGACATTGAGAAGCTCTGAGATCCACATGTGCACACTTCCGATATATACCCTACTCTGGGACAAGTTCCACCATTGAGCCGAGGATCAGAGGCTGTCCAAAAAAACTGCCTCTCACCTGAAAGGGAATGGGTGTCTGCCAGGCAGAGCAAAATCACTAGGCAGGCATTGCAGCAGGTCCCCTTGCTCCATCCCCCTCCGAAACCGATTTTCCATTTCGGAAACAGCTGAAGGAGATGGTTTCTCACGGAAATGCACCAAAAGCCAAGTCCCTGGTACCAATCACGGCTCAGCTGAACAGGGGCGGGGGGGGAGATGAAAGATTGGGAGAATAATACTGATAGGGGATTCTGTCTTAAGTGGAACAAATAGACCTTTTTGCAGTTGGTGACTTAACAGCAGGATGGTGTGTCGCCTCCCTGGTGCTAGGGTCCAGGATGTCACTGAGTGTCTGCAGGACATTCAGAAGGGAGAGAGTGAACAGCTAGAGGTCATGGCACACATCACTGCCAATGACATAGGTAAAAAAGAGGGATTCAGCCCTGCAAGCAGAATAAGTGGAGCTAGGAATTAAATAAGAACGCAGGAACCCAATGTTAGCAATCTCAGGATTACTGCCAGTGTCACGTGCTAGCGAGATCAGGAATAGGAGAACACACTGGATGAATGTGTGGCTGGAGAGATGGTGCAGGATGCTTGATTCCTGATGCGTGGTAGCCGATTCTGGGGAAGTTGGGACTTGGGAACAGCTGCACCCCAGCAGGACCGGGACCAATATCCTCGCAGGTATATTCGCTATGACTGTGGGGGGAGGGTTTAAACTAGAGAGGCTGGGGGATGAGAGGCTGAGGGTGGGCGCAGACACAAGAGAGGGAAACAAAGGCAGAACTGAAAGACAAAAAAGTAATAAAAGCAAAAGCGCAAGGGGAGGAAACAAGGGCAAATAGGGTCAAAGTAAAAAAAAAAGGTGTGTAAAAAGACAAGTCTAAAGGCCCTGTATCGGAATGGGTGGAACATTCATGATAAGGTCAATGAATTAACAGTGCAAACAGTTGTAAAGGGGTCCGATGTGATTGTGATTACGGAGGCATGGCTGCAGGGTGACCAAGGCTGGGAACTGAATATCCAAGAGTACTGCCTCTTTAGGAATGGCAGGGAAAACCGGAAAAGGAGTTGGCTTGGGCTGGCTTGTTATGGGTGATTTCAGCATGATGGTGAATGAGGATATTGGCTCTGAAAACCCAGAGCTAGAATCTTTCCGGGTGGTGCTAAGCAGAAACAAAGAGCGAAAAAGATCAGTGGGAGTAGTCGATAGGCCTCCAAACAGTAGGGGAAGGGCAGGAGGCAAATAGAGACGCATGTAACAAGGTTGCTGCAGTAACCATGGGTGAATTTAATTTACATATAGACTGGGCAAAACAAATTAACAATAATACTGCGTGCAAATGAATTCCTGAAGTGTGTACGAGATGTTTTCTTTACACCAGTATGCCCAGGAAACAACTGGGGAGCAGGTGTTCCCCGGCTTGGTATTGTACAAAGAGAAGCGGTTGGTCAATCATTATTCTGCGGGTCCTGTAGGGAACAGTGACCATAACTTGATCGAATTCTTCATCGGGATTGGAAGTGAAGTGGACCAATTCGAAACTGGGTTCCTAAATCTGAACAGAGGAAACTAGGAAGGTATGAGGCGTGGGATGCCGAAGGAAGATTGGGGAAGATCTTTAAAGTCATGATGGGCAACTAAGGAGCAAATATATGCATTGCAACAGCTACACATTTCTCCCTGGCACAAAAAAAAACACAGCAGGAAAAGTGGCCAAACCAGTGCATACAAAATGTATTAAGGGTAGTATTAGATACAAAGAGGAGCCATATAAAGTTGTTAGAAAAAAGTAGCATGCCTGAGGATTGGTAGCAGTTTAAAATACAGAAAAGGAGGACCAAGAGTTTGATTAAGAGAGGAAAAATAGAGTATGAGGGTAAACATGAAAGGAACATAAAAGAGGACTGTAAAAAGCTTCAATAAGTATGTAAGAAGAGAAAAAATTGGTGAAGACAAATGCAGGTCCCTTGCAGTCCGGAACAGGAGGATTTATAACAGAGAACTAGAAAATGGCAGAGCAATGAAACAACTTCCCCAGGAAGACACAAGTATCTTCCCAAAAATACTGGATAACCAACGGTCTAGTGAGAAGGAGGAATTGAAAGGAATTAGTATGACTAAAGCAAGAGTGCTGGAGAAATGAATGGGAGTGAAAACCAATGAACCTCCAGGGCCTGATAATCTACATCCCACGGTACTTAAAGAGGGTTTCCTTCTCTCACTCCTGCTCTCTCTCTATTTTTCTCTCTTGTCCAGTCTCCTTATTTATCTTTCCCTCTTGCCCAATCTCTCTCTCTTAGAAGCATAGAACCATAGAAAAGGTACAGCACAGGAGGAGTCCATTTGGCCCATCTTGTCCCTGCCAGCCCGAGGAGACCCAGGTGCTGTTTCTAATCCAACCTTCCTGCACCCGGCCCATAGCCCTGCAGCTTACCGCACTTAAGGTGCAGATCCAGGTACTTTTTAAAAGAGTTTACAGTTTCTGCCTCTGCCACCAACTTGGGCAGTGAATTCCAGATACTCACTACCCTCTGCGTAAAAAAAGCTCTTCCTTATGTTCCCCCTACACATTCTGCCACTTATCTTGAATCTATGTCCCCTGGTTCTAGAATTCTCCACCAAGGGAAACAATGTTATCCTGTCCGCTCTATCTATTCCCCTCATCATTTTGTACACCTCAATCAAGTCACAGTCAAAATGGGTTTATGAAAGGGAAATGATGTTTGACAAACCTACCGGAGTTTTTGAAGGGATAAATAGCAGAATTCATAAGGGATAACCAGTGGATGTGGTGTATTTGGATTTTCACACAGCTTTTGAGAAAGACCCACATAAGAGGATAATGTGCAAAGTTCAAGCACATGGGATGGGGGTAACATATTGACATGGATTGAGAATTTGCTAGCAGACAGGGAACAGAGAGTAGGAATAATTGGGTCTTTTTCTGAGTGGCAGACAGTGTTCCGTGGGGTACCGCAGGGATCAATATTTGGGCCCCAGCTACTCACAATATTTATTAATTATTTGGTTGAGGGAGCCAAATGTGATCATTCCAAGTTTGCTGATGTCACCAAACTAGGTGGGAACATGAGCGGTGAGGGGGATTTTAAAAGGATGCAAGGCAATTTAGACAAGTTGAGTGAGGGTAAATACATGGCCGGGGCTGCATAATGTCTTTAACAAAGCAGCCGCTACGATTTTACCTCTTCCTGCTACAAAAATAATTTCCAAGTGATGCGGCTGTAACACGAAACTCCAGTCAAATCGTCTCAGATTTTTGGGATGAAATATTAATAAAGAGGGTTAGAGGATTATTCGTCGGTATCAATAATAGTCTCTGCAGAGTTGTGAGATATGTAGATTTCAAAATGTTGTAGAGCCAACATCGAAGTCAATGTCTTTATTCCCACAGTTGGGAACATTTGCTGGCGAGGGTTCAGTCTCCAAGAATAGTAACTAACTGGCCCATTGTTCCCCATCTCATATCCCTGTCATAAAACTGCACCGACACCCACCTCACTTGCATCAACAGGCGATTTCAATGCCTTCCCCTAATTCAGCTCTGCTAAAACCGTTACAGTGCTCAGTCCAGCCTCCACACTGTCAAAGGCTCCTTGACAACCCTTTGTCTGCACAATTTTCTGTACACTCTTTAACAAGCGAACCTGGGGATCCACTACAGTGCAGAGAACTGGAGCTAACTCCTGTTAGAATCCATTAATGTGTTTCGACTGCAAAATCTCTCCATCTGTCTGAGCAACTGGTAAATAACTTTCTAATCATTGCCCCTTGACGTTCAATGGCATTACCATCACTGAATCCCCCACTATCAACATCCTGGGGGTTACCATTGACCAGAAACTGAACTGGACCAGCCATATAAATACTGTGGCTACAAGAGCAGGTCAGAGGCTAGGAATCCTGCAGAGACTAACTCACCTCCTGACCCCCAAAGCCTGTCCACCATCTACAAGAAACCAATCAGGAGTGTGATGGAATACTCCCCACTTGCCTGGATGTGTGCAGCTCCCTCAACACTCAAGAAGCTCGACACCGTCCAGGGCAGAGCTTCCCGCTTGATCGGCACCCCATCCACAAACGTCCACTCCCTCCACCACCGACACACAGTGGTAGCGGTGTGTGTACCAGCTACAAGATGCACTGCAGGAGCTCACCAAGCCTCCTCAGACAGCACCTTCGAAACCCACGACCACTACCATCTAGAAGGACAAGGGCAGCAGACACATGGGAACACCACCAACTGAAAGTTCCCTCCCAAGTCACTCACCATCCTGACTTGGAAATATATCAGCCATTCCTTCCCTGTCGCTGGGTCAAAATCCTGGAACTCCCTCCCTAACCGCACTGTGGGTGTACCTACACCACAAGGACTGTAGCGGTTCAAGAAGGCAGCTCACCCCCACCTTCTCAGGGCCAATGTGGAAGGGTGATATATGATGGCCCTGCCAGCGATGCTCAGATCCCATGAATCAATAAAAACCCAGACTCCCTCGAATCCCTTCCTTCATAGAGTTTACCCTCACTGAGGTCTGATTAAACGTGAGGTGATATTCCACTGAATGCAAGAACGTGTTTATTCTGAAAGCCTGTGGATTGTAAACAGAGGTTTACTGACAGTTGAGGAAATTGAATCAAACTGCAGAGATAATATAAGACATTTCACTTAAGGTAATGCGGCCATTGACCGGCTATGTAGATAAAGGTGACCACTCGATCAGCAGGTAACGTGATCTGTCACTGATTGAAACCAGAGAGCAGCTCCCACACAGATTGACACGACTGCAAATGTCCTAGTCACTTACCTGGGACACTGACGATAGCGAGACTCACATAGAATGTTTTATCGAAAACGTCAAATGCTCCAAGCATTTTAACTTAGCAGTGATCTGTCCCTGAAAACTGCAGGCAACCTCTGCACTAAACTCTGAAGTGATACATTCACAAAACACTTATTTATACCTTCTGGAATGTCTCCTTGGAGATAGTGAGATTGCAACACCCTTCTACTTAGTTTACTGAATACCTGGAAACAAACATATTAGAGCACCGAGTTAATTCCAGGTAGGAATAGAACATGTTTATCTCGGAGATTCTGTTATTAAAATCAAAATATAATCGTGAGTTTATCAGCCCTGTTCCACTGCACTGGTGGTTGTAGCTGCTCTCTTTAAACGTGGACATTCAGTTAAGTGATTAAATTATTAAAGTTGGCAATTTGTGGATATTTGTTGCTGAAGCCGAATAATCAAGTATCTGAAATCTTCCAAGTGTGCACATTGATACAAAAACACAAGGATACATGAAAAGATTGCACCACTTCAAACCAATCGAGACACTCCAGTTGATGCAGACCTTCCAAACAATATGGACCTTCAAACAGATACAATCCTCTCACAATATGGACCTTCAAAACAATATGGACCTTCGAACAGATACAATCTTCTCACAATATGGACCTTCAAAACAATATGGACCTTCAAACAGATACATTCGTCTCACAATATGGAACTTCAAAACAATATGGACCTTCAAACAGATACAATCGTCTCACAATATGGAACTTCAAAACAATATGGACCTTCAAACAGATACAATCGTCTCACAATATTGACCTTCAAAACAATATGAACCTTCAAACAAATACAATCTTCTCACAATGTGGACCTTCAAAACAATATGGACCTTCTAACAGATACAAACTTCTCATAATATGGACCTTCATCACAATATGGACCTTCAAAACAATATGGACCTTCAAACAGATACAATCTTCTCACAATATGGACCTTCAAAACAATATGGACCTTCAAACAGATACAATCCTCTCACAATATGGACCTTCAAAACAATATGGACCTTCAAACAGATACAATCTTCTCACAATATGGACCTTCAAAACAATATGGACCTTCTAACAGACACAGTCCCTCCAACCAGTATAGACTCACCAAACAATGCTGACCCTACAAAGGGTACAGACTCTGCAACGCATTCAGAATCTACAACTCTTATAGACCCAGCAACTGATACAGGCCTTCCCAAAAATATTGACTTTTGTATTTTTAAAATCTATTCTTTGATGGGATGTGGGCCTTGCTGGTAAGGTCAGTATTTATTACCATAATTCTTTAACTTTAGCAAAAGAATAGCTCGCCAAGCGATTCCCGAGGGGCGTTTCAGAGTTAAGCACGTTGACCTGGGTAAGGAGTCACGTGAAGGCCAGACAGTAGGACCGCAGTTTTACTTCCCGATAGGACATTTGTAAACTAGATGGGTTTTTACCACAATCAATGGTAGTTTCATGGTCACCATTACTGAGGCCAGATTTCAATTCCACAACATTTATAGATCGATTTATTGTGATTAACTGAATTCGTACACCAGTGGCTGCCATTTGAACCCGTGTCCCTAGAACATTACCCTGTCCGCCTGGATCACTAATCCAGTGACATGACCACTAGGCCAATGTCACCCCTTGCTGGATTTTTAGAGTTAGGAGCAACAGGCAGCCATTTTCTCCCTGGAGTTTGTTCTGTCATTCAGTATTTTCAGGGCTAATCTTGTACCTCAAATACATTTTGCCGCCCTATCCTCGTATTGTCTAATTATCTTAGTGTCCAAATATCTATCGATGTCATCTCTGAACAAACTCAAGGATTGGCCATCCACATCTCTGGGGTAGAGAATTCCATAAATTCCCGGCCCTCTGAGTGAAGGCACTCACAGGATCACAGAACTGCTCCGGTTCAGAAGGAGGCCATTCAGCCTCTCATGTCTGCACCAGCCCTCTGGCCATTTTAACTTAGTGCCAATCCCCGGCCTTTTCCCGTTGCGCTGCACATTGTTTCTGTTTAGATAATCATCCAATGCCCTCTTGAATGCCTCAATTGAACCTGCCTCCACCACACTTCCAGGCAGTGCATTCCCATCCCTAACCACTCGCTGGGTGAAAAAGTGTTTTTCTCACCTCACATGTGCTTATTTTGGGAAACACTTTAAACCTGGGCCCTCTGGTTCTCAATCCATTTCCAAGTGGGAACAGTTTCTCCCTATCTATTCTGCCCAGACACCTCATGATTTGGAAAACTTCTATCAAGTCTCCTCTTAGCCTTGTCCTCTCCAAGGAGAACAGTCCCAACTTCTCCGATCTTTCTTCATAACCAATCGGGCAATAATTGTTTGGGTTGGGGTTGTCCTGCTTTAAGTGTACAGGAATCCCTGGGAATGTTTTCCCATTGCCGGGTAGATGCCAGTGTTGCAGCTGTGCTGGAACAGCTTGGCCAGAGGCGCAGAATGTTCTGGAGCTCAGGTCTTCAGCACAATTCTCAAAATATCGTCACAGTCCATAAGCTTTTCAGCATCCAGTCCCTGCAGCCTTGTCTTGATATCACGTGGCATGAATCAAATGGCCTGAAGTCTGGTCACCTGTGATGCTGGGGAATTCAGGGGGAGGCCCAGATGGATCAGTCACTCAGAACATTCAGCTCAAGGGTTTTGGAAATGTTTCATCCTTGCATTCTGCACTGATGTGCACAGCTCCTGCATCATTGAGGATGGGGACATTTCCTGAACCTCCTCAATCAGTGAGTTGGTTAATTTTTGAACCGTTATTCACCACTTGATATGGCAGGACTGAAGATCCTAGATCTGAGCCGTTGTTTCATGTGGAATTGCACAGCCCTGTCTATCACTTAGCGCTCGTGCTGTTTGATACGCAAGTGGTCCTGTGTTAGAGATTGACCAGGTTTGCACCTTATTTTTGGATATGTCTGTTGCTGCTCCTGGCATGCCCTCCTGCACTCTTCATTGAACCAGAATTGAACCCCTGGTGTTGGGATAATGGTAGAGTGAGGGATATGCCGGGCCATGAGGTGGTATTCGAGTCCAATTCTGCTGCTACTGATGGCCCACAGCACCTCATGGATGCCCCGTGTTGAGTTGCCAATGCTGTGGAAAATCCATACCGTTACGATGGTGGTAGCGCCACACAACAGGATGCAGGGTATCCTCAATGTGAAGACGGGACTTCTCCTGCTCAATGACTGTGAGGTGATCACTCCAATCAATACTGTCATGTGCAGATGTATCTGCGGCAGGCAGGTTGGTGACGATCAGGTCAAGTATGTTTTCCCCTCCCTATTGGTTCCCTCACCACCTGCCGCAGACCCAGTCTAGCAGCGATGTCCTTTAGGACTCGGCCAGCTTGGTCTGTAATGGTGTTTCTGAGCCACTCTTGGTGATGGACATTGAAGTCCCCCCACCCAGAGAGCATTCTGCACCCTTACCACCCTCAGTGCTTCTTCCAAGTGATGTTCAACATGGAGGAAGCATTGATTCATCAGCTGAGGGAGGTTGGTACGTGGTCATCAGCAGGAGGTTTCCCTGTCAATGTTTGGCCTGAAGCCATGAGACTTCATGGGGTCCGGAGTCGATGTTGAGGATTCCCAGGGTAACTCCCTCCCGACTGTATCCCACTGTGTCACCAGTTCTATTGGGCCTGTCCTGCTGGTGGGACAGGACATACCCAGTTATAGTGATGGTGGAGTCGGGGACATTATCTGTAAGGCGTAGTTGAAAAAGGATGACTATGTTGGGCTGGTGCTTCACTGGTCTGTGAGACAGCTCTCCCACTTAGCCCCCAGATGTTACTAGGGAGGACTATAAGGACTGGATTTGCTTTTATCATTTCCGATGCCTGGATCGATGCAGGGTGGACTCTCCAGTTTCATTCCTTGTAGAATTTTTCATGGTTTAAAACAACTTAGTGCCGTTGCTGTGGCTCAGGGATCAGATAATGTCCCTCAGATATGGGCGTCAGGTTTCTTTACATAGACGGGATTAGTAAACAAGATGTCTATTTATAAAAAATCGCCCTTGATTTCATGGTCATCTTTAAACTTTTAATTCCAGGTTTTTGATTAATTTAGTTTCCTTTCGAATTTGGGAGGTATCTGAACACGGGCATTACCCTGGCCTCTGGGTTACTGGTCCAGGGACAACCCCACTAAACCATGGCCTCAACAACCCCACCAGCCTCCGCACTCAAAGGATCACCCTCTGCCATTTCCACCAACTCCAGCATGATGACCACCACCAAACCCATCTTCCCTTCACCCCCACCCCCCAACCTGTCGACATTCCATTGGGACCGATCCCTCTGGGACACCCTGATCCACTCCTCCATCACCTCCAACTCCTCATCCTCTTCCCAAAGCACCTTCCCATGCAAACAGGGAAGGTGCAACCCCTGCCCGTTTATCTCCTCCCTCCTCACCGTCCAAGGGCCCAAACACTCCTTTCAGCTGAAGCAGCATTTCATTTGCACCATCTTCAACTTGGTCCACTGCATTCGCTGCTCACACTGTGGTCTCCTCTACATTGGAGAGACCAAATGCAGACTGGGTGACCACTCTGAAGCCAACCTTCGGTCTGCCCTCAAACATGACCCAGACCTCCCTGTCGCTTGCCATTTTAACACTCCACCCTGCTCTCATGCCCACATGTCTGTCCTTGGCCTGCTGTATTGTTCCAGTGAAGCTCAACGCAAACTGGAAGAACAGCACCTCATCTTCCGACTAGGCACTTTACAGCCTTCCGGACTGATTATGGAATTCAACAACTTCAGATCATGAACTCTCGCCTCTATCCTAACACTTTTGAAAGCACATATTTCAACATTCATTCTTAAAAAATATTTTTAACCGCTTATTTCTATATATTTTTATTTTTATTCATTGTTTTATCCATGTTTTTAATACCCCATTCAATCCTCTTTTCAACCCTCGTCTAATTGAAAGATGAAAAATTTGATTACTTCAATCTGTGGTCCTTAGTGAGACATTCGACAGTTTGACTGGAGAACTGCAGATAAAGATTGCAGTCGTGTCACTGATAGTGAAAGACAGAGGGAGAGAGGGAGAGAGAGTGAGAGAGAGAGGGAGAGAGAGAGAGAGAGCGGGAGTGAGAGGGTGAGAGACAGAGAAAGAAACGGAGAGAGAGGGAGGTAGGCAGAGAGACAAGGAGAGCAATGAGGTTGATAAAAGGAGAGATAGAGAAAGAGAGAGGCAAGGAGAGAGAGAGAGAGACAGTGGCTGAGAGAGAGACAGAGTGAGAGAGTGAGTGAGAAATAGATACAGTGAGAGAGAGGGAGAGAGTGAGAGAGACAGGGAGGCACAGGGACAAGGCGAGCAGTGAGGTTGAGATGAGGAAAAAGAGACACAGAGAGAAGGAAAATAGGAGAGAGAGTGAGTGAGACAAGGAGAGAGAGAGTGAGAGAGAGGGAGGCAGAGACAGAGAGAAAGGAGAGAGTGAGAGTGAGACAAGGAGAGAGAGAGAGAGAAACAGAGAGAGAGAGAAAGATAGAGAAAGAGAGTGAGAGAGGGAGACAGAGGGAGAGACAGGCAGGCATAGAGACAAGGAAAGCTGTGCGGGTGAGACAAGGAGAGAGATATGGAGAGAGAGTTGGTAAGACAAGGAGAGAGAGAGAGAGAGATTGAGAGAGAGAGACAGAGTGAGATAAAGAGAAAGAAAATCAGACAGACAAAGAGACAAGGAGAGCAGTGAGGTTGAGACAAGGAGAGAAAGAGAAGGAGAGAGTGAGAGTGAGACAAGGAGAAAGAGAGAGACAGACAGAGAGAGAGAGAGAGGAGAAAGATAAACAGACAGCGAGTGAGATAGAGAGGCAGACAGAGAGAGAGAGAGAGAAACAGACAGAGAGAAAGAGAGAAACAGAGAGAGAGAGAGAGAGAGAGAGATAAACAGACAGAGAGAGAGAGATAAACAGACAGAGAGAGAGAGAGAAACAGAGAGAGAGAGAGAGAGAGAGAGAAACAGACAGACAGAGAGCGAGAGAGCCTTAATTCTTTGCAATTCAATTCGTGAATGACCAGAGCATGTGGATCAGCATTTAGGAAGCGATTGGAGATGTTGTTTTTGAAATTGTTTTGAGGGAACATAATCAATGCTGGGCGATGAAACTTCATTAATTTTGTCAGCTAATTGATGTGATCAGAATTGTCCAGTGGAATCTCAGTGCTAAATATAAACCGTCACAAGCGAAATTAGCTCACATTCAGAGTCTGCTTGTTCAAGTTAAAAAAAATAAACTGCAACTTTCAATTCCCGGAGGTGATCCCACAGGGTATAAATTAAAGACTTTGTGAATGTATCTCCCGCAGTTTAATACAGAGAGATTGTCGCTGCTCTAAGGGACAGCCACTTCACTGGGAATATGATTGAAACGTTTAATAGTTTCAAGGAAATATATTACCTGATCCTGGCAATCATTGGTGTCGCCGGTAAGTGAACAGAAGATTTGAATATCTGTGAAGCTGGGTGTGAGCTGGTTTGTTATTTTATTCTGCTGCTCATAATGTTACAAACAGAGCTCTTGGTGGATTTATAAAAACACCCGATCAATGGGAGCATTTTCTACCGTCACATAACCACAATCGTCTCCAGTGAATTATTCTACTGCCACAACTGAATTTCAACCTCTGCTTATAATTCGTATACGCTGTGAAATATCAAGTTCTATTTTCTAGAGGAATATCTGGTTCCGTTAACTGTCGGTGTAGAATTGTACTTAGTGCAGGTTACAAACTTGGGTTGAGTACATGATCACAGTGACCGTGTGTTACTGGGAGATTCTGTCAGTGTACAATTGTACTGAGTGTGGGTGAGGGACCGGAGAGCAGCACCAGATCACAGTGACCGTGTGTTACTGGGAGATTTTGTCAGTGTACAATTGTACTGAGTGTGGGTGAGGGACCGGAGAGCAGCACCAGATCACAGTGACCGTGTGTTACTGGGAGATTCTCTCAGTGTACAAATATACTGAGTGTGGGTGAGGGACCAGAGTACAGCACCAGATCACAGTGACCTTGTGTTACTGGGAGATTCTCTCAGTGTACAATTATACTGAGTGTGGGTGAAGGACCAGAGTACAGCACCAGATCACAGTGACCGTGGATTACTGGGAGATTCTCTCAGTGTACAATTATACTGAGTGTGGATCACTAACCGGAGAGCAGCACCAGATCACAGTGACCGTGTGTTACTGGGAGATTCTCTCAGTGTACAATTGTACTGAGTGTGGATCACTAACCGGAGTGCAGCACCAGATCACAGTGACCGTGTGTTACTGGGAGATTCTCTCAGTGTACAATTGTACTGAGTGTGGATCACTAACCGGAGAGCAGCACCAGATCACTGTGACCGTGTGTTACTGGGAGATTCTCTCAGTGTACAATTGTACTGAGTGTGGATCACTAACCGGAGAGCAGCACCAGATCACAGTGACCGTGGATTACTGGGATATTCTCTTAGTGTAGAATTGTACTGAGTGTGGGTGAGGGACCGGAGTGCAGCACCAGATCACAGTGGCCGTGTGTTACTGGGAGATTCTCTCAGTGTACAATTGTACTGAGTGTGGGTGAAGGACAGGAGTGCAGCACCAGATCACAGTGATCGTGGATTACTTGGAGATTCTCTCAGTGTACAATTATACTGAGTGAGGATCACTAACCGGAGAGCAGCACCAGATCACAGTGACTGTGTGTTACTGGGAGATTCTGTCAGTGTACAATTGTACTGAGTGTGGGTGAGGGACCGGAGAGCAGCACCAGATCACAGTGACTGTGTGTTACTGGGAGATTCTCTCAGTGTACAATTATACTGAGTGTGGATCACTAACCGGAGAGCAGCACCAGATCACAGTGACCGTGTGTTACTGGGAGATTCTCTCAGTGTACAATTGTACTGAGTGTGGATCACTAACCGGAGAGCAGCACCAGATCACAGTGACTGTGTGTTACTGGGAGATTCTCTCAGTGTACAATTGTACTGAGTGTGGGTGAGGAACCAGAGTGCAGCACCAGATCACAGTGACCGTGGATTACTGGGAGAATGTGTCACTGAAGAATTTAGTTACTGTGGGTCACTCATCTGGAGAGGTAGCGGCTGGGGAAGGTTAACTGACCCCAGTGACCATATGTATCCGGGAGTATCTGTTAGGGTAGACTTGCACTGTTTTTGGGTCAATAATTGGAATGAAACAAAGCGGATTGATTCTGAATGGCTGTTTTAGGTGGTGGATCTCTCCATTCCATGTTACTGCCTCTCTTTTTTAGGGATGTTGTCTTTAAAAGATGGGTAGATTATTTCTGTTGTATATTTCTAAGTGAAGGCACTGAAAATGATTGATTTTGGCCTGTCTCCTGTTGAACTGATCCAACAGGAACAGATATTTACTTTAAGGTAAACAGGGGAGCAACATAGACTAATGAATAGGTCAGAAAATGTGGAGCAATGGGACAAGTGGCCGAATGGATCCCTCGCTCTCTACGAGACAGGAAGCTGACAGAGGGAGGAAAGGGTCGTTATTCAGAGAGGGAGAGGGTGGGAAGCGGTGTTACAGAAGGTTCAGTGCCGGGATCGCTGTTCTTGACAATGCATTAGTAACTTGCAGATTTGAATCAGAATCACAATTTCTACATGTAGAGATGACACCAGCTTGAGTCGGGGTGTGGTCAATACTGCAGAGGACTGAAAAAGTAGAACAGTTATAATAAACATCTATCAAAATTCTCAGAGCGCATACATAATTCTGGATAGAGTTCTGATCAGATAATGTAGAAAAAAATTAGATACACAGTCTCTGCCTCCAGTGGAGAGAGGATTTGTATGTGTGATGTCAGATACACGTGGGTAAAAATATCAGGATCGGATTGACGGGCTGTGCCCTTATCTCTTGAAAAAGGAAGGGTGAAGGGTGAGCTAATTAGAATTGTAACATGATGGCAGGTTTTGATAGGGCGGGCACAGAGAGAATATTTATTCTGGTGGGGAGGGTGGAACTGGAGCCTATCAGTATGAGAGAGTTACCTGGAAAGCCCATCAGGAGTTCATAGGGAGCTGTTTAACCCATAGAGCAGTGAGAATGTGCAACTCACTACCACACAGAGTGTGTGATGTGAATAGTTTAGATTCATTCATGGGAAGAGGGATAAGAATATGAGGGATAAAGGAATAATGGATTACGATGTCAGATTTAACTGTTGAAATCTGAGTGGAGATGGGAATGGATCTTCGACATTGAAATGAGCTGCTTAGGGTGAATGGCCTGTATCTGTTCTGTATATCCGAACCCATCATATTTAATGCTTCCCCGTCTCAATTTCGTCACCTGGAATTTCGCAGGTTGGTGGCGGGTTGGAGTGGGATGTGGATTTTAATTTCAAATTTTAGCCTCTGACACGGCCAAAAATGACACCTTTTGCTGCTTAAATCTCGGTCTTACTTTCCGTGCCAGACACAGGGACTGTTTGATCAGTTAATTTCCAGTCACTTTTCCCTTCTCTCTCCTACAGTTAATTTGCTGGCGATTGTTATCCTAATCCGGGGAAAGTGTGGTCTCTCCACCTGCACCACTCGCTACCTGGTGGCCATGGCAACGGCGGACCTACTGAGCATTATCACAGAGGTCATACTCTGGAGGGTCGTTTATTATTATTTCGGACAGAGTTTCCTGGACATCACCCCTGTGTGTAGTGTTCTCACTGTCCTGATTCGTGCATCCACAGACTGTTCAGTCTGGTTCACCGTCACTTTCTCCTTTGACCGATTTGTGGCCATTTGTTGGCAGAAGCTGAGAACAAAATATTGCACCGGGAAAAGTGCGGCCGTGGTCTTAGTGACCACAGGCATTCTGAACTGTTTAAAAAACATCCCACACTACTTTACAAAAGAACCCGGAGTGATAATCAACAACGTACCATGGTTCTGTAATGTAAAGAGAAGCTATTACACTGACCCCGGGTGGGTGGGATTTGACTGGTTTGACACGGTTTTAACCCCACTGCTCCCATTCGCTTTAATCCTGTCGCTCAACGCTCTGACCGTCAGACACATTCTAGTGGCCAGTCGGGTCCGGAAGGGACTGAGGGGTCAGAGCCAGGGGGAGGAACACAGTGACCCAGAGATGGAGAGCAGGAGAAAGTCTATGATTTTACTCTTCACCATCTCGGGCAGCTTCATCCTCCTGTGGTCGGTGAATGTTATTGATTGTTTATACTATACTATTACAGGAACAGATCCCAATGATTACACCGAGTCTGAATACATATTTCAACAAGTCGCATTGATTCTGCTGAATTTCAGTTGCTGCACAAACACTTTTATTTACGGGGTCACTCAGTCCAGGTTCAGGGAGCACGTCAAGAACGCGGTGAAATGTCCGCTCACATCAATTAGACAATTAATTAAGAAAGAAAACTATTGAGGGAAACAAACCCTCTTACATCCACAGCTAATGAGCCGCTGGGCGACAGCTGCCTCAACCAATCACAAAAGCTCATCGCCCATTGGGCAGCACCACTCAATGGCCCCATGCCCACTCAACCAATGAGGGTACTCCTCCCGCCGACTCACAGGGACTCTAGCCAATCAGTGGGTTCTGCCTTTTTTTCTTGCCGGCAACCCACCCGGCCCTGGTAGCAGGCGAATATAACTTCTCCGAACTGTGTCTAAAACGTTGACATCCATCCTTAAAATCAGGGAGCATCACTGCACCTATCAGTCCAAATGGGGTTTCACCAGTGCCCTGGACCAATGAAGCATTACCTCCCTGCTCTTGTATTCAAATCCCCTCGCAATAAACCATAACATCCTATTAGTTTTCCTAATTACCTGCTGGACATGCACGCTAGTCTTTTGTTAATTGTGCACTAGGACACCCAGATCCCTCTGCATCTCCGAGCTCTGCAATCTCTCGCCATTTCGAGAATGAGCTTCTTTTTTATTCCATCTGCAAAATTGGGCAATTTCACATTTTCCCACATGGTGTTACATTTCCCCAACCATTGCCCACTCACTTCTCCTATCTCTTCCCCTTAGTAGCCTCGTTATGTTCTCCTCACAATTCACTTTCCTACCTAAATTGTAGCCATCAAGTCATTTCACAACCAGACATTCGGTCCCTCAATCCAAGTCCGATACATGAATTATAATAAGTTGAGATTGCAGCATTGATCCCCTCGTCATATTCTGTCAATCAGAGAAAGCACCATTTTTCCTATTCTGTTTCCTATTATCCAGCCAATCTTCAACCCATGCCAATAGGTTACCCCCTGCATCACGAGCGTTTATGTGGTGCAATAACCTTTCATGTGGCGCTTAATCAAATGCCTTCTGGAAATCTAAGGACATTACATCAACCAGTTCCCCTTTATCCACAGCAGATGTGACTCTCTCAAAGAACTCCAAAAAATTGCTTAAACATGTTTACCTTTCGCAATATCATGTTGACTCTCCCTGATTGTCTTTAATTTATCTAAGCGCCCTGCCACAACAATTTCAATAATACATTTTAACATTTTCACGATGATAGCTGTTAAGCTAACTGGCCTGAAGTTTCCTCCTCTCCATCCCCCTTCATTTTTGAAAAAGGGAGTTATATTGGCTAATTTCCAATCAAATGGAATGTTTCCCAAATAGGAGAAGTTGTGTTAAATTGAAACCAACGCACCAGCTAAACCCATTACCCACATCTTTCATGGCCCTAGGATGAAGTCCTTCAGTACCTGAGGACTTGTTAGCCTGCATGTCCAATAAGCTTGCTCAGTACCACCTCCCTGGTCAATGTGAATAACCTGAGTTCCCCTCTCTCTCTCTCTTCCCTTTCCCGATTTACAGTTACTTCTGAAAGGTTCGTTGTGTGCTGTATGGTGATGACTGGTGCAAAATAGGAGTTCAATTCACCTGCCATCTCTTTATTCCCCACGATTAATTCCACAGGATCAATAGCAAGAGGTCAAACGCTCACTTTGTTAACTGTTTTCTTATTTAAAGATTTTTAGAAACTCTTACTACTCGTCTTGATATTTCCAACTAGCTCTCACTAGTACCCTAATATTCTCTATTTTTAAAATCGTTTCGGCATTCTTTGCTGAGGAGGGGGGAGAGAGGGAGGGGGTTGGGGGGGGGGGGGCGGGAGGGAGGGGGGAGAGAGGGAGGGGGGAGAGAGGGATGGGGGAGAGAGGGAGGGAGAGAGAGAGAGAATGCCAGCGAGAGAGAGACAGACAGAGAAAGAGATACAGAGTGACAGAGAGAGAGAGACAGAGATAGAGAGAGAGAAACAGACAGAGAGAGATACAGTGTGACAGAGAGTGAGAGCGGGGGAGAGAGAGAGAGAGTTACAGAGAGATAGAGAGAGCGAGATAGTGTGACAGAGAGAGAGAGACAGACAGAGACACTGAGAGAGAGAGGGAGGGGGGAGACAGAGAGAGCCAGCAAGAGAGAGAGAGAGAGTGTGACACAGAGAAAGAGAGAGACAGAGAGAGATAGAGAGAGACAGAGAGAGAGACAGAGAGAGAGAGACAGGGAGAGTGAGAGACAGAGAGAGAGAGACAGACAGAGAGAGAGAGAGAGAGTGAGAGAGAGAGACAGACAGACAGAGAGATAGACAGAAAGAGAGTGAGACAGAGAGAGAGACAGAGAGAGAGACAAAGAGAGACACTGGGAGAGAGGGAGGGGAGAGAGAGGGAGGGGGAGAGAGGGAGGGGGAGAGAGGGAGGGGGGAGAGAGGGAGGGGGGAGAGAGGGAGGGGGGTGAGAGGGAGGGAGTAGAGAGGGAGGGCGGAGAGAGGGAGAGGTGTTGAGGAGAGGGAGAGGGGGCGGGGAGAGTGAGATGTTGCGAGGAGAGGGGGAGGGGGCGGAGAGAGGGAGAGGGAGCGGCGAGAGTGAGAGGGTGCAAGGAGAGGGAGAGGGGGCGGGGAGAGTGAGACGTGGCGGACAGAGTGAGAAGAGTTGTGGATGGGAGATTGAGAGGGTGCGCGGAGAGGGAGAGGAGGCAGAGAGTGTGAGAGGGGGC